>NC_056726.1:1273217252-1273517252 GCF_019279795.1 Protopterus annectens | reverse complement strand
GTAGAATAGAAATCTGTTGATAGGATTTGCCAGTCATTACTGACATCCCCAAGTATTATTGTTTCATTTAAGATTGAATTAGATGTTCAGTGTAGGATATCTTCCAGAAGTGGGATATTGTTACCTGGGGGAATATAAATTGCAATGATACATAGTTTTTATGGTTGTTTAGTTTGCAGTTTGAAAGGAAAAGCTCAGCAGAGTTGAAATTCAGTGACTTTATAGACAGACGGGAGATAGCAATGTGGCTGGAGAACAGGATTGTGATACCACCTGCTTTTTTATATATTCTAAGAGCAAATGATTTAGCCAGGGGAAAGATTTTCTGTGTCTCTTATGTGTAGCTTGAGCCATGTTTCAGTAAGAATGACAATGTCAGGAGAATAATGAGTAATCCAGGAGTGGAATTCACAAACTTTATTTAGCATAATATGAATATTAACGGAGGTGACTTTTGAACTTTAGTGGATGCTGTAGTTTTAGAAGCAAGTGAGGGAGGTATGGCGAAAGAGTCAGGGCCAGGATTTGGGTGTATATCCTGACATAAAAAGATATTTATAACAGTGATATGAATTAGTGGAGGTATAGATACATTATAATGGTACTTGTATTTACCTTGTGGGGGGTGTGTGTATATATATATATATATATATATATATATATATATATATATATATATATATATATATAGGCACTGAGGAGTTTATGTTTGTGAATTAGAGAAGATGGGAGATTAAACAGATTGGAAACAATTTTAGTGGAGTAAGGCTTGCCAGTGTTACACAGTAGGTGGTTAAGAGTGGGTGGTTGTAATGTTGCTGAGATATCAGACATATAGCAGGTGAGGTGTGATGGTCGAAGGAGCAGAAGAGTAGAAACATAGATTAGGAGTGTTTACAAGGTAGTACAAAAATCAAGTGAGAGACTTAAGACAGTACCATAGGATGGGGGTATTAGTTCAAATGTTCTGTGGAATAAAGTAGAGGAGGAATAAAAGGGAAATGAAGAGTTTAGAAGTAGCCTGATTTAAGATAGAAGTATGGCTGAGTATAAGAGTGGAGTGAAGAGATTAGGATAGTAGGTGGAAATAATGGAGGTGGTGTAAAGATAGAGAAATGCACTTTGAGTGTAGGTGAGGCTTTGAGAAGAGGGTAGTACAGTGATTGGTTAATTGGCTACACGAAGTGGGTGTGATTTGTAGAGGTGAAAAGCAGAGATAATTAGATGGTTTTGATAGGAATAGGAGGAGTCAGAAAGGGAAGAGGATGGAACATAATGAGTATAAAAGTAGTGTCTGTGGGGGTGGGTGGGAATTGGGGGTAGGGTAGCAGAGTGAAGCCTGAGCATAGCGACAGCTGAACATTGTGGTGACCCACACGCAAGCTGTTGTTTTCAAGAAAAACAATCAGAGAACTGCACTTGTTCAGTTGAGAAGGTAAGGCAGGACTATTACGTGAATATAAAGCAAAAAGTGGTAAATTACTAATGCTCTTATTCTGTGGTTAGAGAAGGCAGCATCACAGTGTGAAATCAACACCATGTGATAGCCATCTCTGAAGGATTTTAAAAAGGATACTTAGAAAGGTAGAAAGATATTTAAAAATCAGGGTTTTAATCTAAGCTGTTGAATGACTATTTCCCAATTAAAGGAGTAATTAACTGCATGTAATACAGTATTTTGCCAGTAGTTAGATTGCAAAACAAAAATGAAGGTAGGGGTATGGGGGTAATTATCCCTTAGCAATGTGCATGCCAAGAAGCACATCAGTACAAAATTGTATACTTTTCCTTCTCTTATAAATATTCTGTTTTGAAATTTACTTTGCTCATAGTGTAGGGAGAGTGACCTCCTGCAAAAAAAAAAATCTGTTTGATGTGTCAGTTTTTGGACCATTTAGATTTGCTAAACAAACTTTGAATAAAGTGTTGCTTGAGCATAAATTATGTATCTGTGTATTTAGAGTCCATAAAACAGACTTCAGACAAGTGTTGTTTGAGCATTACTCATGCACACACACATATATATATATATATGTGTGTGTGTGTGTGTGTGTGTGTGTGTGTGTGTGTGTGTGTGTGTGTGTGTGTGTGTGTGTGTGTGTTTGTTAGATAGATAATATATACATGCAAGGTAAATAGGACATTCATCACTTGTATAAAATATGACAGCATAAACAAAAAAGACTCTGAAACATAAATACACAACTGGAAAGTTTGCACAGGGGAAAATAAATGCAGTTTAACAAATAGTTTACTTCAGAAGAATGTTCTCTGACATTGAACTATTCTACAATCCTACTGATGAGAATAAATCGGATATATGTTTTCAAACCTGTAGCTTGTTCAGTTGAAATTTAAGACAGGCATAATAAAATGGCTCCTTCCTGAGGAAACAAAAAAAAACAGTCTTTCTTTCTCAAGCTTTAGCAGCCAAAAAAGTTAGGTGGGGGAATGCAAATCCCAAAACTTCTGATAAAGGTACTTCTATGCAGGAAGTAGATGAGTTTTACAGTGCAGTGCTTTAGTTGATGATTTATTAGTTCATTCAGGAGGGTTGTCAGTGAGCCTGTATTTCCCAGATAAATATGCATGTTCATTTAATTGTATAAAAATAATAAATGCATAAAATAAGACTGGCATCACTAATTTTAAATATATTTAATCCATCTGCTCCCAATATTCTAATGGCTACTTCACAAATATGTTTACATTAGAAAGTGTAAATAAGGAATCTTGTTTGAGGTCAAAGACTGTCACGTATCATGCTATCAGATTACTGACTCTTAAACATGAACTTGGAAAATATGAACATAAATGTTTTTTCCTTGTTTAATTATTGTTACATTACTTATCTAACCTCAGGTACTGCTTAAAAAAGACTCTGTTAATATCCATTCATTAATTCCTTAAATGAGACTGCTTTAGCTAGTAAAGTGTTGGGGTGAGTGACAGCCAAGTTCTCAGTGATACAATGCAGAGAAGCTCATCCTTGGCAGGACACCGGCCTGTCACAGGATGCACACACACATGGTACAGCACATCTGATAATTTGGGGAATCACCATTTTACCTATGGATTATCTTTGTGATGAAACTGTATCACTCAGTGAAAACACATGAGAACACAAGGAGGATGTACAGAGCCTGCACAAAAGGCACCCTCACTGTAACTGAATTGGAGAACCAAACAGTGGGAGGCAGTAGTAGCAACACTAACCACTGCATCATACCACCCTGGATAATTCATATATCACTCCAGAATTAAAATGTCAATAATAATAATAATAATAATAATAAAATAATAATAACAATGAGTTACTCTTATGAGTAAGTAATGTTTTAGTAACTTGAGCCCTAATGTTAGCATAATCTTTGGCTGCATTCATAGGTATGCACTAAGCTATTGATCTGTGAGGATCTTAAGCCCAGCCTTACATTTCTATGCTATAATTTAGCCTTTATATTTATATATTCATTGCCCAGAGGTTGTTAGAATAAGGACAGGGTGGGACTCCTATTTCATTATATCCTCATTACTTAGGTTGTCTAACAAGAACCCTTACATAATGGAGGTCCAGCTAAATTAGAACAGAAAATTTGCCGAAGACTGCATTCTCTTGAGTTATCCAGTGGAGAAGAAGGGTGAAGTTCAGGGTATATTAGAATGATCAGAATTGTTGCAACAACACAGAGGAGATGACAGGATAGCTAAAACTCCTAAACAGGCCATGAAAAGAAAAGTACTGAAGAGGAGCATCTGGAAATATAATGGTCAGAAACAGCCTTAGGAGCAAAATGAAGGCAGATGGAAGTTGGAGAGATGTTGTGAACTGTGCTGCGACTGATGAAATGTATGCAGTGATAGGGGGAGGAAGCCTCAGAGAAGTATGGATAAAAATGAGTAAGGAGAATGTTGTAGTGGCACAGAGAAGGATTCATAGGCGTTCTGAAGCTATTTTAGTCTAATGACCACTTATATCTTGCAAATACTCATTTTCAGGCTTTACCTCCATCTTCAAGCAGGGAGAGGCCATTTAATTCTACAAAAAATTGAGAGCACCATCAAGTTTCCAGACTTGAGATGAAAGAAGATATAGAAACAGATTGTTTAACCAGCAAAGGAAGTGTATTCCAGTGAAGGGAGAGGCAATGGGTAATGAAATTATCTCTTTCTTTCTGTCACATTCTGTTTATGTACTGATGAAGGTTCAGGTTTCTGGTTCCAGTCTTAGCTAAGCTGTTTCTCTTACTGATATATAGGGTGTCAAGGACCACCAGTTCTCTAATGACATGCTGAGAGAGGCACAGACCATCCCACAGGAGTCTATAAGACACAGAGTAATGGCACAGGGGCTTTCAATCTCTCCTGATAATTAAGGTTCTTAACACCAAATAACTTTTTTGTTAGGAACCTCTGGGGTTTTCAAATTTGTTGAGATGTCATGTGAGATGCATACCAGATGAAGTGCTGTACTCTATAATGAATTTGATGAGTTCTGAATATACGGTGACAATGACATCTTTGGATGTAGATGAAATACATTTGGCTACAATTGTCATGTGATGATCAAAGGAGAGGGAACTGTTGACCCAAGTGCTCAAGCTCATGACTACGTTTTTGTTTTGTAAGAATGTGTTATGATGTGTACATCATGGGGATATTACATTTTTCTAAAAGAAACAATTCTACACGTATTTGATTTAAACTTATTTTCCTTACATCAGAAATCAAATAAAGTAAGCTGTTTGTGAACGCTGCAGATATCTGAAGGAGTTTTAACAGTTACACCCATTTTGCAGTCATCTGCAAATTTTGTTAACTAGAGGTCCTGGTTATCATTTTTGGGATCAGGAAAGTGGACACCAAACAGGAGGCAACTCAGTACAGACCACTGAAAGACTCCACTGGTTACCTTTGCACTACTGAAGAGGCACCTGCCACATGAACTATGTGGGTTTGTCATTCAGCCAATTGACAGTCTATTTTACCATGTAAAGATCTATGCATAGACATGATATTTTCCTTACAATTTTATTAGTTATGAGGGATGGTATTGACCATATCAAGATAAACTGTATGAACAGCATGGACACTGCAGACTGGTTGTGCAACCGTCTGAAAGAAAATGACAAGGCTTAACAGGCATAATCTTCCTTTGATGATGATAAATTGCTGTGAGCAAGCTGGGGGTCAAGCTTAATGAAATCTGTAATATCATAATTAATGAGACCGACTGTGATATGTTCCATAAATATCTTAATTAATAAGACTGACTGTGCTATGCTCCTTAGCTTTGCAGATCAGACTCATAAGGCTGACTGATCTGCTACTCCCAGGGTCAGTGGTATGGCCATCTTTGTGGAAGGTCACCATCACAGCAGTGTGCCAAGATTCCAGTAAATAGTCTGTGGGTAGGCTTAGTCATACAATTTAAGGAAAGGTTTGGCAACAAGCTGTTTGGTAATGTTTAAGAAGCACGCAGGTAAGTTTTCAGGATGCATGGAGGAAGTGGTTTTGGTTTTATTTAACACCTTAAAAACATGTTCTTTAGTAATGATGGACGAATAAGGGAATTTGAGATGAGTGGTGTTAACTGAGTGCAGTTCGTAGGGACCTTGTTTGCTAGTATATTTGTAGGGTCATTTGGGTTGGAGTGTGTGTGAGGGGTCCCATTAAGGAGATGTTCAGAGGAATGTTGAATGTTATCCTTCAGTTTTCTAACATAGCTAGAGAAGGATTTGGACTTATCTTTTTCTTCAGAACCTAATCTCTGTTCATGAGTTGCTTCATTGGCCCTTATAGTATTTTTAATTTAATAGGTAATATTTTTATGCTATCCTCATTTCTTTGGCTTTACTGAGCATTACAGAAATCCTTGAAGGGCTACAGGTCTATACTGGCATGCCAGTACATGTGTGTGGATGCAACTCAGTGTCCTACATGATGTGCTTAAATGTTTCTTTAAGGTAGCTAAAGAAGAAGGGCACAGAAAGCTATCAACTAAATGTCAACCTCTCCTTGCAGATCATCAGGGTAACTAAGTACATAAACACCAGTAACGCAAACAAGATGCAGGGAGCATTGGTAGTAAATAAAAAGACAACAGTGATATATAATGAATGACACAACAATGGAGGATCTGAGCAGCAGTAATACTCTACAATAGGCACGTCTCAGATGTCTAGTTGAAGAACTGATCTCAGAAAGAAGAATCTTGACCTGGTATTTTCAAATTTTGAGGCAGAGGTTTTTATATATATTGAAGTGGAAAACCATTTGGAAAGAGATAGTCCTCAAATGATGTGGTTCACAATCAGTTTTCTTTGTATACAATAATGAGGTATTTTATTTTTTGGACTTTATTACAAAGACAGATTAGGGAAATGAAAACTGAGCCTTTTTTTCTCATGCACACAGAAGATTGCAAGGCTGACAGTCATGAGTATGCATTTAGCTGTCTTAGTCTGACGGTTTGCAAAACTGTCTTATATCTGAATGGCTCCAGTGTAAAGGTTATATGAGACAGGATTTGTAATTTATTTGGAATAGTCTGGAATGTGTACAGAGTATAACAGTCTGGAATCTGTTGTCCACCTAGAATGAAGAGTCTCTTTCAACACATGCATTTATTGCTTAATCTGGATGTGTTTCATCTGGCTAAGATTTTCACAAAAAAATCACTTTATGATTATGAAAGAGTCTTTGGAGTTTAATAGCTTCATGTCACGTAATAAGAGTTTATTTGCAAATGTTTAATTCAGCTGCAGAGTCAACTCAATCTAAAGTGAGGTTTTTGGACTTCAGGTGAGTGGAGTTTGACAAAATGTAACACTGCCTCAGAAAAACCCTTGTAAACAGGCATGATGGTGGTATGTAACAATGCTGGTAATATATTCTGCCACCAGAGAAGCAGCAATTCTTTTTGCTTTACTCTGTTTTATACCAACAGTCCTTTCTATTTCTGTATTTAGTTGTTTATGCATGTATAAGCAATAACAAGAGATCATTGACAGTTTTATTGTTTAAATCAATTTCTAACTGTGCAATAATTTGTCCAAAGAAATAATTATGGCTTCAGTCTTATCTTTACCACCAGGGAACCAAGTCAAGTCATAATTTCAGTCTTATTTTACCCATCTCAAAACATATGTATAACCATTTTGTAAGTATACTAAGGGAGTTTAGGGGCTACACTATTAATTTTAAGGTGCTTTATTTATTTATTATTTAGAAATTGTTGACCAGGATAATGTGCTGACCTGAACTGGAGGCCAGGTGCAGAGTACAAACATTATACAACATCATAACATGTTTATACAGAGAATTCAAACAAGTCTACATGATCAGTTTTACAAAAACTGGAAGTAAATGTTACACATCTCCTTGACATTTATAGTATTGGAATAATGCATCATATGGATTCATTATTATTATGTATCATATGGAATAATTATTATTGGAATAATGTATCAGGTTAGTAACGCAGCATGATTCCTCTGAGATCATCCATGTGCAACTAACATCGGGCAAATCTGCAATGCAAATTGTGGCCTGCTACAGATCACCCTCCATGACCCAGGACCAACACTCCACCTTTCTGGAGACACTGGAAAACATGAAAGTCCTACCGAACACCCTGATATTGGGCAATTTCAATTAACCTATCATTCACTGGGAAAACTACTCGAGTACAAACTCCCAGGCCCAGCGCTTCCTGGAATTCATCAACTCAAATGCCCTAGATCAGCTGGTAAACTCCCCCTACCAGAGGTGAAAAGATATTGGACCTGGTTATCACCAACATGGGCGACAGGTGTTCCACATCAGAGGTCAACCCGTCACTGGTTAGATCAGATCATAAACTAATCCCTCTGGATGTCCACCCCCCCCCCCCCCAACTAAGGAAACCACAGTAAAATACTTTTCTAAAGAAAACTTCACCTTATTTAAGACAGAGGTGGTAAGTTTCACAGCCCCCACTCTAAAGGATAATGCTACCCAAGATGCAGAAACCTTTACAAATGCACTCTCTGAGCACCTACAAGGATGCATGGATCGTGCCATCCCTAGCAAAACCAAGACTCACTCCTCTAAGAGAAGGAAACCAGTTTGGTGGATCCCTGCCATAAACAGGCTATACAATAGAAAGAGGAAACTGGTTCAGAAAAAAAGCAAATCCCAAGAAGGAAAGACATCCCTGATCAGTATCAGTAAGAAACTAAGGTCCCTCATGAAATCATCCAAAGCTAACTTCGAAAGAAAAATAGCCAAGGATTCAAAAGATAACCACAAAGCCTTCTTTAGCTATGCTAAGAATCTAAGTGGTAACTCGCAGATATGCACTGAACTAGTGCAAATTAGCACAAAATATACTGAACCTACTGATCTTGCCAACATCCTGGCAGATAGATTCAGTGCAAACTTCACCCCCCTCTCACCTCCAAAAGGGCTAACAACAATACCGGAAAAGTGTAGTGTCCCAAAAATCACAGATGCACAGGTGAAAACAGCCCTTTCAAAAGCCAAAATCTCAGCGTCAGTGGAACCAGATGGTGTCCCAGGCTGCGTCTTGCATGAACTACAGAATGAACTAACCCCCACCTAAACACGCTGTTCAACCTCAACCTCTCCACAGGCTACATGCCCATAGAATGGCGCACAGCGACAGTTATTCCTCTCCACAAAGAAGGGGTCGCAACTGACCCTGGTAACTATCGTCCCATAAGCCTGACTAGCCTGGTCTGAAAGGCTATGGAGTGCATTATCATGGAACTCATTAACAAAGAAATTGGGAACCTCCAAACGCTTGACCCAACCCAGTTCGGCTTTGTTAAGGGCAGATCATGCCTACTAAACCTAGTTGACTTCTTTGAGACAGTCACCAAGGCCATAGACAAGGGAAAGGTGGTTCACACAGCCTACCTTGACCTCATCAAGGCTTTCGACACCATTCCCCACTTGAGTATTACAGAAAAACTCACCAGCCTGAACATAAACCCCTACGTCACGAGATGGGTTGCCAACTGGCTTACAGACAGAACTCACATGGTAAGAATAGTGGGCTCCAGGTCCGACTCTAAACCAGTCACAAGTGGTGTCTCACAAGGCTCGGTCCTGGGACCCCTACTGTTCGGCATATACTTCTCAGAAGTACAGGCAAACACAGGAGGACTATGGCTAACCAATTTCGCTGATGACTGCAAACTGGGAGCCATAATTGACTCTCCAGCTGACACGAACATCCTCCAAAAGGACCTTACTGAGATGGACACCAGGTGTCACAGTCATGGCCTCAAGCTAAATGCCCAAAAATGCATAGTCATCCCATTTGGGAAAAACAAAACACCCACAACTTACCACATAGGTGGCAGCCCCCTTAATACAGAAGAGGTAATAAGAGATCTGGTGACCCAGGTAGATAGTAATCTCTCCTTTGACAATCATATTGCCAAAGTAGTTAGGAAATCCTTCTATGTGGCCCATCTAATTACTAAAAGGTTTGCATCTAGAAATCAAGAGGTTATAGTGCCCCTCTACTCGTCACTCATTAGACCCATCATAGAGTATGATCCCTCATTTGGGATGTACCTTACAAGATATTTCCAACAGCTGGAAAGATCCCAAAAGTACCTCACCAAGAGGATTACTGGCCTCAAACATATGTCCTATGCAGCCCGACTGAAAAAACTCTGGCTGTACTCAGTGGCATATCGTTTACTCAGTGATCTCTGCCTAACTTACAAAGCCATGTCCAACTCAGAATTGATGGACATGCTCAACCTAAAGAAATCCAAGTCACTGCAAGCCACGCGCTCTAGAGAGCTAAACATTGCAACAACAATAAATAGAACATGCTGGAGGGATAGATTCCTGTCACAGAGACTCCCCATGCTTTGGAGCAAAATTCCAAACTACATCAGACAGAGCCCCTCACTAACACTCTTCAAGAGAAACCTTGACGAGTAGATTGGTAACAGAAAATACATCCCTGGGATCACTTCATTGGCTCTGCTTGACAGAGGATCAGTTAATTAATCAATGGGGCAGCGAAAGCTGACATACTCTGGCTAGGCTTATAAATGCCCTCCAGCAGATAGCCTAGTACCTACCTATGATCCTATTAAACAACATGTAAAATCAGTAAAAGTCAGGCATTTCATCAACAGTGAAGGGAGATGTAGAAAGTTATGGTAGCCCGGTGCTGAAGCACTAATATTGGAGCATGTCAAAGTAGAGTATTAGCTGCATATACAACTGCTTATACCAAGAAAGACCTTTTAGCAATGGAAGGAAGGAATCCTATATTGTAGGTCCTTAGAAAGAGAAGGAATCAACTTTTAATGGGCATTTATTTTGTGGCCATCTCAAGACAACTGTTCTTTACATGGAGGACATTTGGCTTTGAGTGGGAACTAATGTGATAGTTTTAGAAATTTTGTTTGCAGTTATTTTGGGTGTATTTAGATTCTCTTTAATTTCCTATTGCATTTTTGCCTTCAGAGGAGATGACGCAACATTTTTTTCCAGGATCAGAAAAGGATATTTTTTTATTTTCACTTTTGTTTGCTCTATACAGTGACTGCAGGAGGAAGGTTGTTCTAGGTATAACCTCAGGCATTTGAAGAACAGAAAGCTGTAAAAGAGCACTATTAAAATTTCTTAAAATTCAATTTCTAGATGTTTTTGGTAGCAAACTGAGTGGCAGAGGTTCTGTAGATTACCACATAACCAACTTATAGCATACACTTGGTGTCTGGATGGTGAAGGGAAGGGTGTAGGCAAAGAGATGAAACAGAACTCAGTCTAACTGTGAACCAGGATGTTTTCCTTGGGCAAATGGAGTAGAAGAAAATAAGGAAGATGCCATTTTGATGTAGAAAGATTTATTGAGGACATAGTCTGAGAACTCGCTTTGTAACCCTGAAATTAAATAATGATTGAGGAGATTTAAAACTGTAGTCAGTGCCTATTAAATGACTTTCATAAGTAACATCAGTCAATATTTCTTTTATTTATGTATTTATTTATTTATTACTTGTTTCACAAGAGGTTATGTATCCATGGACAATAGCCGGTAGTCAAAATACTTTTTTGATCTGGTGGAGGATGGAAAAAGTCAGAGATAATGAGAGGAAGCAGTCATTAAAATCCATTTTTTGTTTTTATTTTAGGTAAAATACTCTGCAGTTGACAGTGGATCAGGCTAGTGCAGACTGAAAAAATCCTTATTAAAGATTTATTGATCCACAATTAAAAGAAAAACTGAGCCAGACTGAGATGGGTCTTTGGAAAACAAACTTTTCCCAGAAATTCAATTTTTATTTAAATATTAGACAGAGAAATGAGTTCCAAAGAGTGAAAGAGAGATAGAAACATGGAAAGAAAAGGAAGGATAGAAAGGAAGGAGGAAGGGTTAGAACAGTAGAAGAAAGGCATTTTTAATCTACTAAAATTTGTTGAGTAGCTGCCTGCTCTATGTTTTAAACCTCACTAATTATAAATGCTGCACTGTATACTTTATGCCTGGTTCAACTACAACAGTTTTAGCTGTCTTACCATGGACCAAGCTGTCTTGCTGTGAGTTTTATCCATTGGTTAATGCATTTGTTTGCTTTCTGTTTTATCTCCTTTAGTAACAACTTCTTTTTTTTTCTTGTCATACATTTCAGTTATGCTGTAGTATATAATGCTCACTGCAACACGTATAACAGCCTGCTGTCTAGCTGTGACTGTGTGTTCTGCTATGTTTAGAGGAATGTAACACTTTTTCACCCTGACTACAAATCTGCATTAACTGTGTTTTTTTTTTTCTAAGTATATCATTAACTGTAGCAGCATTTTAAAGCTAGATTTTGTGTAGCATTGCATTTGTACTACTGTGCTAGAGTGAATGCAGATGTGATAGTCTTAACAGTTTGTGTTTATATTGTTTGAGTTTCTCTTTCTGTCCTCTCTTAAAATACCTCCATCTTTTGTGTGCTAAACACCATATTTGGTAACAATTTTTATTATTATTATTTTTCTCTTCTCAGCTGTCAGCCAAGTTTGTCTTTTTCCTCTCCATACTGACAGCGTACTGTTAAAAGTCCTGCATGCTGCATTAAATGGTTGCAACAAAAATCGCTCATCACACAGCTCTGTTCTCTTACCTTGCAGTGTTTCTTTATCTGCAAAGTATGTTGACTTAGTTTTACATTTTACAATATACTTATTTAAGGCATTATCTACTGTAATCTCTAGCAAGTTAGTATGCTGTAAAGTAGCTTGGCAGCAAGGAACCCCCCATTTCTTAATAGACTGCCTGTTAGTTTCAACAAATGTATGTCTATTAAATGCTGGACTCCGTATCCTGTTTTAAGATATTTCTTACCCAGCCTGCTCTAAGATATTTCTTACTTGATAGTACTACACAACAAAACATCTTTTTCTTACTATTAACAGTACATAACCTTATTCTGTTAGAGTTTCCTGATTGTTTCTGCCCCGCTCTGTTCACCCTCACTTCACTCGGGCTCACTTCGCTCCCCTCCCACCCTTATTCCCACCTTCCCCCCCATATAATTTCCTTTATAGCTAACTACTTTGCACCTCCCACAACAGACACCCACCCCTTCCTATCTTTCACTCCATAATAGTCTACATCTCAACCCTCTTGCTGCTACAAAATATTCTAACTTCACCTCCCCCTACTGGTACTAGCTGGTATACACTATTATCCCTATCTAATAGACCAACTGTACTCCTGTGCATTTTAACTAAAAACGCCCTAAAATATGTATTCCTCCAAGAGTAAAATCTATGCATTTCTAACTACATCCATCCTATTACTGCCTCTCCTACTCCTCCTTATACTCACATCACTTAACATCCATTTACACCTTCAACATATCTCCCCTACAAACCAAAATTGCTGTAGCCATATAAATAATCACCAAACCTTTGCCATTTTTCCATCTATCTTCTCATTAAATACTCCCTTACCAAAAATACACTTACCTAACACCCAACTCATCCCTGCCAAACACAAAACCAAATACTACACCCCCACTGCTAATATGTTCAAACTCATCTACCTTCACAAAAACATTTTCTTAGCTGGAGATATTCATCCCAGCCCTAGTTCAACACACTCCACTGCTAGCCCTTCTAACCCCAAAGTCAATAATCTCCCAAACAAACATCTTTCCTTCTATTCAATAAACACTAGGAGTATTCTGAACAAAGTAAGTGAACTACATGCTTGGATCTCCCACTATACTCCAGATATCGTTGTTCTGACTGAAACCTGGTTGAAATCCCAACACCAAGACATAGAGATCTTGCCCTCTGGCTATAGCTTACACCATCTAGATCAACCAAAAAGGAAAGGTGGAGGCATTGCTATCCTGCACTCTAACCACCTTACCATTTCTAACTCTACTTTTACATCCCAAGCCTACTCCCCAGCTGAAAATTTATCTGTAAACCTAAATATTAATAGCCATTCCACTATCACCATTGTAGAAATTTACATTCCACCATGTGATAACATCCCCTACTGGAAAATATGCTTGCTCATATCTCTAAACGCATCCCAAATGAAACTGTCATTCTTGGAGATGTCAACATTAACTGGCTATCTCTCTCCTCTCAAAACTCCTCACAACACCTTAATCTCTGTGGCTTTACTGAACTCATCTCTGATCCCACTTATTTCAATAACTCCCATACAGCCTCATCTCTCCTTGACCGGATTCTTGTCTCACACCCTTCCAAATACCATAACCCTGAAACACTACCATATTTGCTAAGTGATCACTGCCCAATAAAAATACTCAGATACACATCCCATCAAGAGAAACCTCAAAGCTTTATCAAACACTGAAAACTAACAAACTTTAATTCTGAAACTCTCAAATCTTTATTATCAAAAGTGAACTGGAATCACTTAAAACTACTCACCTTGGATGAAGCTGTCCACTTTTTTAACTCCACTTTCCTTAGTATTTTAAATTCTCTGGCACCCCTTAGAACAGTCCGCATAAAGTCTAACATATCCCCATGGCTGACCATAAACACTCGTGCACTACTAAAAAAAAAGACAAAGCATGGAAAATTTGGACTAAAACTAAACATCAACCAGATCTCCAGAAATATAAAGAACTTAGAAATCTTGCCAAATATCACATTGACAAAGATAAGAAAAACTTCTATAATAATCCATCTTCTACCTTTAAATCCAACCCTAAACGTTCTGGCACTCTGTAAATCAAATACTACACCCAGGTGCACAAGTCTCCCCTAACCCTCATCCTGACAAAAGACATGAGGAAACTGCCTCCATATTCAACAACTGCTTTATAGACTCAATATCCAAATTACTAAATCAAGACACAAACCATCCCAACAACAATAATAGACCTAATACTCAAACTCTTCCATCAGTAGTAACCCTACCACTACCTTCTCCCTCAAACCTGTCTCTACAAACTATATTAAAGCTCTACTATCTAAATTAAAACCTTGCTCCACATCCTTAGACAACATTCCCTCCGCATTCTTTCAGGCTGCTGCTGATGTTCTTGCTTTCCCAGTTTCTATTCTAATAAACGGCTCTATCACATAATCCACATTCCCTTCCATCTGAAAGCAATTTTACACCCTTCCAATACACAAAGGAGGAAACTCCATAGATATAACTAATTTTAGACCCATAGCCATACTCTCACCACTCTCCAGAATTCTGGAAAAATGTGTACACAATCAAGTCTTACACTACCTTCTGCAAGAAAACCTACTCACACCTGCCCAACATGGCTTTTGTCCCATGCACAGCACTACTACAGCTCTCCTGTCTTTCCTAAAGTCTGTATCACTACCTAGAGACAGTAACAAACTTATTTCCTGTCTCTTCATTGACCTCTCTAAAGCCTTTGATACAGTCTCTCATAAACTCCTTCTCCTTAAACTAGCAAACTTGCACTTCTCTCCATCCACCATATCTTGGTTTAATAGCTATCTCTCTGATAGACTCCAATCAGTCAAATGGCTCTCAGCTTTCTCCCCTCTTCTTCCTGTTAAAACAGGTGTTCCACAAGGCTCCATCCTTGGGCCACTTCTTTTTAACATCTTTACCAACCTTCTCTAGTGTTCCTGTCCTGGATCCTCACTGATACAATACGCAGATGATTTTACACTTATCACTATTGCCGAATCACCAACTCAACTAAAATCACACACACAGTCCTCTTTTAACTCTGTAGAAAACTGGCTATCTGAAAATCAACTTATCCTTAATCCAAAGAAAATCAAATTACTACTCTTTCTCCCTAAAAACCTTAACCACATAAAGTCTTTCTTCTCCATATTGTCACAAAATAATACTAAAATACAGGTGGACACCAGTACAAAACTCTTAGGTGTTACTATTGATGATAGACTAACCTTTGATTTACACGTCAATAATTGTATCCGAAAATATATCTCAGGCTAGGTCTCCTCTATAGAAACAAAAACTATCTTACCAAAACAGCAAAACTAACCCTTTCAAATGCCTACCTATTACCCACTTTACTCTATAGCTCTCAAATTCTCACCAGCCTCAACATTGGACTACTAAACAAGTTAGAAACAACTTTTAACAGGATTGCTAGATTTGCTACCCACAATTCCTACAAGTCCCATCACTGTCTCTCACTAAAATAATTAAATTAGCTAGAATTACCTATCCTGCTTCAGTATAATCAGTTTCAGATTATTCACTCCATTCTCTATAAATACTCTTTCTGTCCAACTATCTCATCTCTAATCTTTCATTACTTATCCACTAGATTCCTCCGCAGTTCTGAAGAAGGCCTACTAAAAATCTACAAACCAAGGACCAAAATGGGTCACCTAGTCTATAGCTTTAACCCTTCCAAGGCCTGGAATAGCCTACCACTAGATATATGATCCCTTGAACATCCCAATCAATTCAAAACCGCTACAAAAAAATACCTTCATCAAAAAAGGACCTGCCAATGTAATTATCCCTCGTAAACACTCCCCTATAACCTTCTAAACAAACTTACTATTTTATCTTCTCTTCTTGTTACATCACTGTACAAACATAACTAGTAAAGTATTTCAACTATTGCACTATTATGCATATAATATGTAATTATGAATGTATGAATGTATCCCTCTGATGAATGCATTTCTATATGTATTTCACTTGTCACAGTGTAATGTATGACACTGTAATGCAGTAATGTGTGGTACTGATGACTGTATTCTATATGTATTCAATATGTAAAATTTCTATTTTCTGTTGGAGCTTTTCTCCTCAGGCCTCCTCTGAAAACAGGCAATTGTAGCCCAGTTGGACAAACCCGGTCAACAAATATAAAATAAATAAATAAATAGATAATCCACATAAACATTGCCATAAGACAAATGTTCACTTTGATGCATTTTGGACTCACCTTATTGTTTAATACTTGTTTATATTTCCAGTCACTTACATCATGTGCTCTGTTTGTCACCTCATGCTTGTCTCTCCTGTCCTCACACTACTGACAAGTTAGTATTCAGCATTGAGAAATATGTGTTATGCTTTGTTTGGCATCCAGCCCATAACAGCAATGGTAAACTTACCAAGTACCAGCTATTACGGTTTAACCTGCTGACTGGAACAATTTGTCAGTTAGGCAATAAATTAGGATAACTCATCTTGGATTACTGCTGTAAATTAACATATAGTGAAAATTACAAAAAAAAGGCATTTTCTAGAGGCAAGCCCCCCTCCACCCCCAAGTACTTCTATATACTAAGCACAAGATTTGACCCTCTTGCAACCGAGGAGCAGTTTACTCACTACACAGAGAATTCTAATACCTAAATAGTGAAGTGTTCCCTGTTATTCTTGAGAGTTTTCATTGAAAAAGGACTTGACATGTCTTTTGGCCTGACAAGTGGAGTGCTTAATGAAGCAAACTCAATAACAAGGCTCTTGATGATGAAGCCTCAAAAAAAAAAAATTTGTTTCAAAGATGTGTGAAATACGTTGGTTGAAAATTCAAGGTATTTTAAGGTTTTCGGCAGTAGTTAGAAGTAAACTATCGAAACTGTGGTCCATGTTGTTTTGTGGGACTAGCATCTTTAGTTTGTTTTGTGGAAACAGAATAGAATAGAGTTAATTGCAAGTTTTTTTCATGGGACTAGATTCAGAGTCCTGTCCACACAATATTCAAGGAGTAATGCAGACGATGACTTGTTCACTGATTTAACAGATGATGAATCACCGACACTGTTTCTTAATGACTCTTTCCACTGCCTGTGCAGGGTATGTACAAAGTGACATCCGAGCTACACGCGCTAGGGACCTAAACCTTGTCACCACAATAAACAGGACATGCTGGAGGGATAGATTCCTGTCCCAGAGACTTCCCATACTCTGGAACAGGCTACCCATCTATGTCAAGCAAAGTTCTTCATTAGCACTCTTCAAGAAAAATCTTAATAAGTGGATGGGAAATAGGAAATACACCCTGGGGATCACTTCTGTGTCTCTGCTCAACAGTGGCACAGGAAAATAACTTTCTTGGGTGGCGTAAGCCAGGGAACCTTGTTGGCTAGGCTTACGTAGGCCCTCAGACCGATAGCCTAGTATCTACTTATGAACCTATGAACATGAACGATAAACTAGTCATATTTGTTAGTGCGCCCAGTCCTGTGCAGAGTAATTACAGCATTTTATCCAAAGAGTAGAATGTATAAGACACATGTGGGTAAACAAAGGGTACACAAGCAAGCAGCATTATATATTGTGCAAATACATTGTATTGTCAGGCTCTGGATTGCATTGCATAAGTGGAAATTCCTTAAGATTCCAAGATTAGGATAAGTTATTTCTTACACTTATTTCACTGAACTGCACTTCTGAAACGCTTATAATTGTGCTATACAGTTGATCTACTATATTTTGCACTGTTATAAAGCTTTTTTTTATTGTTTCACTGCATTTATGTACTGTTTTATACTGTTTTAACATTACTTAACTGTAAACTGCTTTTCCATACTGAGAGTTGTATTTTCTGTTTGTGAGTGCTCTATCTGAGCTTTTCTGTGAATTTTTGTCAGTTTACAGTTAAAAGCATTCTCGAGTCTGCTCCTTGATCTGTTTAAAACTTTAATTTAGTGGCTACAGCTAGGAATGTAATAGTGTGCATTACTATAATTGCATTTATTTTAAATTACTAGATTGAAAACGGCTTTTTCATACTGAGGATTGTATTTTCTCTTTGTGGGTGTTGTTTCTATGCTTTTAATGTGAGTTTTTGTGTTCTGCTCAGGTGGCATAATCTTGATAAATGCCTGTTATCTTGGCTGGTAGTTTTGTTTGAGTTTCCTGTGTTTCTGGCAGCCATTTTCTGCTGACTGTCTTCATTATTATTGAAAGTAACAAGGCATCCTGACCTTCTGTAGTACAAGTGATTGGGTAATAGCAGGGGCTGAGTAGTAATCTGATCTTCCAACTCTTCCATTCTTACTGCTATATAAACCCTGTGTCTTATAAAGGTTCTGCTTGTATTGTCAGGCTCTGGATTGCATTGCATAAGTGGAAATTCCTTACGATTCCAAGAGCAGGATAAGTTATTTCTTACACTTATTTCACTGAACTGCACTTCTGAAACACTTATAATTGTGCTATACAGTTGATCTACTATATTTTGCACTGTTATAAAGCTTTTTTATTGTTTCACTGCATTTATGTACTGTTTTATACTGTTTTAACATTACTTAACTGTAAACTGCTTTTTCATACTGAGAGTTGTATTTTCTGTTTGTGAGTGCTCTATCCATGCTTTTCTGTGCATTTTTGTCTGTTTACAGTTAAAAGCATTATCGAGTCTGCTCCTTGATCTGTTTAAAACTTTCATTTAGTGGCTACAGCTAGGAACTGTAATTTTTCCCATCCACCCTCTGTAGTGTTGTGTGTTCTTATACTTGGTGGCTTTGCAGTTGCCCGCCCATACTGTATATTTGAGCTGTGACACCCCTCCCAGTCTAGTGTCATTAGTTCACTCAATCTAATAGAGAACATTTGTGAAGGCCAACCCACTCAGATTTTTAACGTTGGATTAACTTCTGTTCCAGCTTTCTCTATTTCCACATTACTGGAAAAAAAATTCTAAGCTTGCTTCCCCCCTTTCCTGTGGCAGGTCAGATATGGATTTGCTGTGTCCAGGACTGTTTGTGAGCTCCCACTTAACTTGGGTTAAACTATTCCTGGCACCATAAAGTCTGTTCTTCAAAATTTCCCTTGCAACTAGCCAGCTTTTTAGTTTTAGCACTCACCTGTTTCTTTGATCTCAGCACTTGTTCAGAAGTCATTGTAAGCACTAAATAAGTTACAAATTACCACAGCACTCAACTTTCCTTAACTGCAGTGGTGGTGCTGCGGTAGCATTGTTGCCTCATAGCAAGACGTTGTCCCGTTTGATTCTCAGCTAGAGCATCTTCTGTGTGGAGGCATACGTGAATGGGGCGTGCCTTCTTTGAAGGTTGTGCATCAGGGCTGGTAACCCGGTACGTAAAAATCCACTACCAATCATTAGCGGACCGGAGTTCCTCTGTGGCAACCCTTAACCGGGAAAAGCCGAAAGACACAAACAAACAAACTCAACTTTCCTCACTTGTCTAGAGGAAAACAGTTTTTAGTACTTAATAAATAAGCACCTATTCAGGCATGTCTAAAGGTCAGCTCCCGGTGTTTTCTCCTGTCTACATGATGAATCTGGGCATCTTGGGACAATGCAGCAATTGCCTCATGTACACAGAAAACCCACTCCTACCACCCAACACTACGACCTGTGAGAGATGCACTTATATAGCCAAACTGGAAGCAAAGCTCTCTTCACCAAGGACTGGCCTAGACAGTCAAGAGAAGAAGGTAAACACTTGCATTGCACCACACTCATCACATAGTCCTTCAAAACCTACACCACCAAAACACACACACAGATGCACAAAACACACACCTACATTCGCAGAGGCTCTCAGTACAAATCTGCCCAAACAACAGAGACCTCCAAAGCAGAAATTCAAGCAACCTCCACCCAACACAACCCAAAAACATACTCAGTGTGCCACTCAACTACAGCCCATAAGGCATAACGTACCCAACACACTAGTTATAGGTGACTCTATAGTCAGGCACACTGACGTTCCAGTCATCAGGCTAAAAAAGGAAAAAGTTAGTGTCATCTGCCTGTCAGGTGCCAAGATCCACCACATAACGCACACACTCAGGTCACTCCACAACAAGTACAAATATGACTCTGTCATTGTCCATGTTGGTGTGAATGACCTGAGGCATACCTCCCTGGACTACATGAAAAGAGACATGGAGGAGCTCTCTTATCTTGTAGCCCAGGCCAATATGACCATAGCGCTGAGTAGCATCCTGCCATCACCCAGAATGACACCACAGTACAAGGACAAAATGATTGACTTTAACAATTGGCTAAGCTTCTGGTGTCATTCTAAGGGAATCCAGTATCTGTCTGCCTGGGATGACATGATCGACAGACCGCGCTGCTTTGCCAGAGATAGCCTGCACCTGTCGCCCTTGGGATTCCGGATACTGGCAAAGGCTCTTGCCACCCCATAGTGCCTTTTTTAGACAAGGTTCAAATGACAAATTCACCACCGTAACAGGTACAAGCAATCAAAATCTGAGGGTAATGCTACTCAATGCTAGAAGTCTAAACCTCAAAATGCACTCACTCGAGGCACTCCTTAAAATGGAGAACATTGATATCTGTGCAGTGACAGAGACCTGGTTCAATAATTCATACCACACCTTTCGGCCACCAATCCTGGACCGAAACACTAAAGGTGGAGGCGTGTCCATATTCATTAAGGATATCCACAGCTCCAAGCTAGTTGCTCAGCATAATGCATCCGAGATTATCCAAGTTCAACTAACTTTGGGCAAAACCACAATCCGGATTGTAGCTTGCTACAGACCCCCCATTATGCCCCAGGATTCCCACTCCTCTTTTCTTGATACACTGGAAAATATTAAGGTACAACCCAATACTCTAATAATGGGTGATTTCAACTACCCTACCATTAACTGGGAAAACTACTCATGTACCAACTCTTTTGCTCAACGGTTTCTGGAAATCATCAGTTCCAATGCCTTGGATCAACTTATCCACACCTCCACCAGGGGCAACAATATCCTACACCTGGTCATCACCAACATGGGTAACCGGTGTGCCACACCAGAGGTCAGCTCCTTGTCAGTCAGAATCCGACCACAAGCTAATCACCCTAGACATCCACATCCCGCTCTCACCCCCAATTAGGAAAACAACTGTAAAAAATTTCTACAAAGCCAATTTCACGCTTCTTAAGACAGAAGTGGCAAACTTCACGACACCCATGCAGATGGACAATAGAGGTACGACTGCTAAATTCTACACAAATGCACTTTATAAGCACGCACACGAGTGCATGGATCATGCTATCCCTAACAGAACCAAGATGCTATCCTCCAAAAAAAGGAAGCCAATCTGATGGTCTTCTGCCATAAACAAACTCTACAACAGAAGAAAGAAACTGTTGCAAAAAAGAGTAAAATCCCATGATTGGAGGAACTCCCTGGTCAGCCTCAGTAAGAAGCTGAGATCCTGCATAAAATCCTCCAAAGCTAGTTATGAAAACAAAATTGCCATTGATTCTAAAGACAACCACAAAGCATTCTATAGCTGTGTCAAAAATCTCAATGGCAACACTCAGATCTGCTCTGAGTTACAGCACAATGACACTAAATATATAAACCAACTGATATTGCCAACATCCTGGCAGATAGGTTCAGTGCTAACTTTACCCCCTCTCACCCCCTAAAGGGCCCATCTATATGCTGGAAGAATGGCAAAGGTCCTGTAATCACAGCTGCACAGGTAAAAACCTCGCTCTCCAAAGCCAAGAACACAGCATCCATGGGACCTGACAACATCCCAGGCTGCCTTCTACATGAACTACAGAATGAACTGGCACCCCACCTAAGTACCATGTTCAATCATAGCCTCACCTCAGGCTTTGTGCCCATTGAATGGCGCACCATGACAGTTATCCCACTCCACAAAGGGAGGGCCACAACAGACCCCGGGAACTACTGCCCCATTAGCCTGATGAGCCTCGTCTGCAAGGCCATGGAAAGTATCATCATGGAACTCATAAACAAAGACATTGGAGATCTCCAAACTCTGGACCCCACACAGTTTGGGTTTGTAAAAGGCAGATCATGTCTCCTAAACCTGATAGACTTATTTGAAGTAGTCACCAAAGCCATAGATGAGGGTAAGGTGATTCACACAGCCAATCTAGATCTCGCCACAGTGTTCAACACCATCCCCCACTCTGGAATTATAGATAAACTCACTAAACTAGGTATAAATCCCTATGTCACAAGATGGGTTGCCAACTGGCTTACTGACAGAACCCACACTGTGAAAGTAGCAGACTCCAAATCAGACTTCAGACCAGTGACAAGTGGAGTACCACAGGGTTCAGTCCTGGGTCCTCTCCTGTTTGGTATCTACTTTTCTGAAGTACAGGCTAACACAGAAGGTCTTTGGCTAACTAAATTCGCAGATGACTGCAAACTAGGAGCCATAATCGAAACTCCTAATGATGTGGACATTCTACAAAAGGGCCTCACTGAGACAGATGCCTCGTGTCAAAGACATGGTCTCAAGCTCAATGCCAAAAAGTGCATTGTCATCCCCTTTGGTAAAAACTCTGTACCCATGAACTACCACATAGGCAGTAGTCTACTTAACACCAAAAGTGTGATAAGAGACCTTGGGACACAGCTGGACAGTAGTCTCTCCTTTGATAATCACATCGCCACAGTGGTCAGGAAATCCTTCTACGTGGCACACCTCATCACAAAAGGTTTCTCATCCAGAAAAAAAGAGGTCATTGTTCCCCTCTACTCATCACTCATTAGACCCATTATAGAGTACAATGCCCCTTTTGGTATGTACCTCACAAGACATCTACAACAACTGGAAAGGCCGCAAAAATACCTCACAAAGAGGATTACTGGCCTCAAACAGATGCCTTATGCAGACTGTCTCAAAAAACTCCAGCTTTACTCCGTCGCATATCGCCTACTCAGAGGCGATCTCTGCCTAACATACAAAGCTATGTCAAACCCAGAGCTGTTGAACATGCTCCACTTAAAGAAATCCCAATCCCTCCGAGCTACACGCTCTAGGGACCTAAACCTTGTCACCACAATAAACAGAACATGCTGGAGGGATAGATTCCTGTCCCAGAGACTTCCCATACTCTGGAACAGACTACCTATCTATGTCAAACAGAGCTCCTCATTAGCACTCTTCAAGAAAAATCTTGATGATTGGATGATTAATAGGAAATTCACCCCGAGGATCACGTCTGTGGTTCTGCTTGACAGGGGCACAGGAAAATAATTTTCTTGGGTGGCGAAAGCCAGGGTACCTTTTGGGTTAGGCTTGTATAGGCCCTAGGGCCAATAGCCTAGTACTTAACTATGAACTATGAACCTATGAACATTGTGCACATGGTTTCATCATGTCATGTATCAATAACCATGTACCTTACATGTGTACAATATATAAGGCAGTTGGGGTGTCTGTAAGAAATGTAAGGTAGATGGCACACCAGCATAGTATACTGCAGACATAAATACTACACAGAGCACCTTGTGGAGTGATGATCATTAAAGCAAGGGTGCAGAGTAAAACAGAATTCTGTGCTCTACATGTACACATGGAGCAAAAGACACTCAGAGAGTATGCATGGAACAAAAGACACTCTTGGGAATATATATTCTTGCTAAGATTGCACAGCGATGTAGCACTGTACAGATATATAAGAACAGTACATGTGCTTAGGATATATAGCACTCATTGGTCAAGGGTACCGGTATTCCATTTTCTCATAAGAATACTATAAAATACTATAATATGAGCTATAAGAGCACTGGTGAAACATAGACTTCATTGCAGGGGGCATTTTAGGCTAGAATACTAATTCACCATAGCTTGCATTTCTTCTTATATTAACTACTTACAAAACTGCCATTTTGCTTCAGCCTGTGTTCTGCACTCATAATTTGTTTTAATTTTGCTTCCACATTGAAACACAAAAATGCCATATGGAATCACAGTAATGACTAACTATTATGCTTAACAGTGTTATGTATAGTTCCTGGACCTTATTAAGGAAATCATAATTAATGAGCATAAATTGGTGTCTCCATGGACAGCCCTCAAAACATTCAGGATAGTTTAGCAGCTGACTGTGAGACTCACTACACATCACCTGTGTGTCCTTACATCTTTCAAGCTCCACAGGTAGAGTCTAGGCAAGCACCTGTGATTACAATATAAGAGCTTAGTCAAATAAGTAAACGTGTTACAATTTTGGGTTTGCTATGCTTCAGTTATGCTCTTCTCCTTTTCACAGAAGGATGCACAGGCCATCCTAGGGGAAAATGTATGAAAACCCATTCCGTCATCAACAGTGATTACCTTGAAAGTGGATAGAGTACTGCTTTGTTTGATATGTAGGGGTAGCTTGTTCCTAAGGAGGGCAATGTGCTTTGATATGACCTGTCCTGCTATTAACTCTTATTTGTTTGTCAATGGAGCTTAAAGTACTTGGCATGGAAGAGAAAATAGGTGGAGTCAAAGAAGAATGACAGCATTTCATAACAGTATGTGTGAAGGGCGTCCTCTCTCCCCTTTGTTATTTGCATTGTATTTAGAACCATTGGCAAAGAAAATAAAGGACTCATAAATTTAAGGATATAATTGGTATGATGTTCAAGAAAGTTGTCTTTATTTGCAGATAATATTATTTTGTACCTGATGGAACCAGAAAAGGACATATTGGTGTTGTGGGACATTCTGAGACAGTTTCTTGTCTTTTTATAATATAAAATTAATGAAGATAAAACAATGACTGTGGCTATAAACTATGTACACAGACATGAATTGGTTCAATGTTACCCATATTTATGGGGACAAGATAAAATGAAGTATTTAGAAGTATGGATTAAAAAGGAGCAAGTATCTATCCCGGCAAAGTGCAGCCTCCCAAACATCTCTGACGCTCAGGTGAAGGCCGCCCTCTCCAAAGCAAAAAACACTGCTTCCATGGGACCAGATGGCATCTCAGGTTGCGTCCTACATGAACTCCAAGAAGAACTAATCCCTCAAGTAAAACTGCTGTACAATCTCAGTCTCACTACAGGATATGTGCCCAAAGAATGTCGTACAGCAACAGTGGTCCCACTCCACAAAGGTGGCGCCTCTGCGGACCCTGGAAACTATCTCCCCATAAGCCTGACTAGCCTAGTCTGCAAGGCTATGGAGAGGATCATCATGGAACTCATAAACAAAGACATTGGTGACCTACAGACACTAGATCCTACCCAATTTGGCTTTGTCAAGGGCAGATCCTGCCTTTTGAACCTGGTCGACTTCTTTGAAACAGTCACCAAGGCCATAGATGAAGGGAAGGTAGTCCACACAGCCTATCTTGACCTCGCAAAGGCATTTGACACAATACCCCACTCGGGCATCATAGATAAGCTATCCAGCCTAAATATAAACCCCTATGTCACAAGATGGGTCGCAAACTGGCTCAAAGACAGAACCCACAGAGTCAGAGTTGCTGGAGCCATGTCAGACTCGAAACCGGTCACAAGTGGCGTCCCACAAGGTTCTGTCCTGGGACCTCTCTTGTTCGGTATTTACTTTTCTGAGGTACAGGCCAATGTGGGAGGACTATGGCTCACCAAGTTCGCAGATGACTGCAAACTGGGTGCCATGATTGACTCTCCAACTGACACAAACATCCTTCAAAAAGGTCTCGCAGAGACGGATAACTGGTGCCAGAGCCATGGTCTAAAGCTAAATGCCAAAAAGTGTATAGTCATAGACTTTGGCAAAAACAATGTACCCACAAATTACCACATAGGTGGTAACCCATTAAGTACAGAGAAAGTAATTAGGGATCTGGGGACCCAAGTTGATAGCAATCTCTCCTTTGACAACCACATTGCCAAAGTGGTTAGAAAGACCTTCTACATAGCCCACCTCATCATGAAAGGATTCACATCTAGATCAAGAGAGGTAATTGTGCCCCTTTATTCATCCCTCATCAGGCCCATCATAGAATACAATGCCCCCTTTGGGATGTACCTTACCCGACACCTGCAGCAATTAGAAAGACCCCAAAAGTACCTCACCAGGAGGATCAAGGGACTCAAACAGATGCCATATGCTGCTCGGTTAAAAAAATTCCAGCTCTACTCAGTTGCATACCGCCTACTTCGAGGTGATCTATGCCTGACATATAAAGCTATGTCCAACCCAGAATTAATGGACATGCTCCACCTCAGTAAATCTAAATCCTTTAGAGCCATGCGCTCGAGGGGCTTGAACCTCAACACAGAAATAAATAGAACATGCTGGAGGGACAGATTCATAACCCAGAGGTTATGAATTCATGTTAGGCAGAGCACCTCACTGACTCTGTTCAAGAAGAATCTTGATGAGTGGATGGGGGATCGTAGGTTTGTCCTGGGGATTACTTCCGTGTCACTATTAGACAGAGGCACAGTAAACTAAACTTTAAAAAGGGCACAGTATGCTCAAATCAAGGGGTGGCGTAAGCCAAACACAATCGGGCTAGGCTTATAAATGCCCCAGGGCAGATAGCCTAGTATGAACCTATGAACCTATGAACCTATGATTCTGTTATGGCAGTTAAGGATATGTGGGAAGAGACTAAAAAAAGATAATACAAAAACTGAGAAACTGGAAGCTCTTGCCTATGGTTATGGATAACAAGATGCAAGCAGTATAAATGTTTTAATCCTTTTAGTTGTAAACACAGGTCAGGCATATTTTTATCAACCAGAGGAGAAGTTGTGGAAAGTAAGTAATAAAGAGTTGAAGGGTTTTGTCTGGGTTGGGAAGAGGACAAGAGTTAAGTGGGCTAAGCTAATCCTTCCAACAGATCAAGGCTTTTTAGGATTACCTGATTTGAAGGGATATTTTAGAGTTACACAGTTAAGGCACTTATACATAACACAAGCAGAAAGATACAATTCAAAGTGGAAAGGATGGTGATGAAGTAGGGGAGGGGTAATTCAAGAAATAAGGAAAGAGTGGGATTTTGGATGCAGATCCTTAAGGAGAATAACAAAAGTTATACAGAATATTGTATTCATAAGGTAGCATAAAGTATACTAAGAACTAAGCCAACATGGGAATGGAGAAAGGAGATTCTGTTGATAGGGATGACTGCAATTAGGGGTACAGAGGATATGCAAAAGGAAGCTGGAATTTATTGTAGGAAGCTGGCATAGGAACCAAGGTAGTGGGAACAAATGATTAGAGAAGGAAAGGTAATAGAATAGGAATAGACCAAGAAGACAAGGCTAGTGATTGCCTTCCCTGTCAGGGGGTGATATCACACTATAGACAAAGATAAATGGATAGAGGAATCCTAGATGAAAGACCTGCATTAGTTGAGTTTTTAGCTGAATCTAGAAAAAAAGCTGCTGTTAAAAAATGGATAATTAGTAGGGCATATAAAATATTGTATGATAACTATAGGAGTCAATCAGAAGAGGTTAGAAAAGATTTGGAAGAGGGATTAGATAAGCAGTTCATAAAGAAACAAGGGATGGACATATGCATGGTTCCCAAATATGCAACAAAATCTGGATTATTTAGGATTTCTTCCTGGAAACGTTTGCATAGATACTTTTATACCCCAAGCAGATGACAAAGAATTTTTCCTCAGGAGGATGACAAATGTTGGAGGTGTAATGGGGAAGAAAGAGATAGCTGAGGGCATATGCTCTTGGAGTGCAATGAGAAGGCAGACTTTACAGATTCCTCACAGAGTACTCTGTCAGGACTACTGGTTGAACAAATGAGAGTAACAAAGATAATGATTTTTTGAGCTGGGATATAGGATCTGAACTGCCTAGACATAATAAGGCCCTGTTAAGTTTAATTCTGGTGGCTATCAAAAAAGCAAATACTAGAAAATAGAAATCAAAGCCTAAACCAACTATACTTGAAGTAATGAATTTTCTAACAGAAATAAAAGAACAGGAAGTGGAATCTTTAGAAAAGGGTAGGAGTAAATTACATATAAAAAGTGGAAGTTGTAGGAACAATATACGCAGAAAAATGTTTTGGAGGAGGAATGAGGCTTAAGGAATGGCAGTAATTGAACAATTTATGTAATGTTGCTTTGATTATATAGCTCAGAACAAATTATGTGATGTAAAATGTTTGTGAATGTGAAATGTAGAATAGATATGTAGCCAAAATAAGGTACATAAGGAAAGCTGGTGGTGAAATGTATAAGTCCAGGAAGTTATCTAAAGAAAGGAGTGCAGGAAAAAGTGAGAAATTGAAAAAGATGGACCAGGCTAAGAGGGAATACTAGCTGACTAGCAAACAGGCTAAGAGAGGAGCTGCAATAGCAAAGAATAAAGCAACAAAGAAACTCTGCTAGCTTCTGGAAATGTACTTAGCAGATGGCAGAGAGATGCTATATCAGTTTGCAAGGCAAAGAGAGATAGATAAAGAAGATAATTATCATGTACCTTACACAAAGAATATCAGCAACAATCTGCTCACCACCTCACAGAACATCAAAGGAGTACTTTTAGCAGCTTCTCAATGAAGAAAACCCAAATAAAGCTGTACTGCCCGATAGACAGCCTGCAATGAAAAAGGAAGAAGAGCCCACCCTAGAAGAAGTAATAACAACATTAAGGAAAATAAAGCCAGGGGAATGCAATAGTCTCAGCTGAGGTCACAGCAGTTATAATGGAGATGCTGGGCAAGGTAGGGAAGAAATGACTCCTGAGGGTACCCATAGCAGTATGGAGAGAAATATATATCTCAGATGATGGAAAATAAGCAGTCCAGTTCCAGTCCACAAGACCAAAGGGGTCATTCACAAGAGAGAGTAATATAGGGATATCCAGTTCCTGTCATACTATGTGAAAGTGATTGATAAACCAGTACTCAGAGTAGTAGAAAATAAGATTGGGTATAAGCAGTTCAGATTCTGATCAGGATGTAGCACATCTGACTCAATGTTTCCAGTGACACAGATAGTGGTAAAGAAACTAGAGATGAAAAAAGTGTCCAACTAGGCATTCCTAGTCTTTGAGAAAGCATATAACAAAGTCCCAAAAAGCTGACTTGGGCAGTCTTGTGATGGTTTGAAGTCCTGGAAACACTAATAGAATTAGTGCAGGCTATGTACAAGGGCTCAATAACTCAAGTATAAACAGTGTTCAGACTCAAAAAGAAGTTCCCAGTGGGAGTGGAGGTACATCAGGGTTCATTTCTGAGCCTACTTCTGTTCATCCTTGTGATGGAGTACATTAGCAAACAGGTTGGAGGGGATAGATCAACAAAGTTGCTATATGCTGTATGAAAACATGTAAATGATATCATAGCAAATGTGATGATAGGAGGTACTACCAGCCGTGCCAGGGGATAAATAGGGCAGTGGATGTGTGACTTGTGCCAGTACAGGTAGCTGGAATTTTGTAAATAATTATATGTCATTAGTATATAAAACTGATCTGTACAGATGCTTGCTCTGAAAATATATTTGTGAGCTTTGCTTGTGTTAATTGTGTTAAAGTGCATCAACAGTGCACCCTGCTGAAATGAAGAGAAATGTACATGTATTATGGTAACTGAATTAAATGTATATGTTTTAAAAGAGGACAATGGCACAGCAAAGGTTAACCAGCTAGCTTGCTTTAAGAAAAATAAGGGAAATGTAAATGAGCTGTTAAACCATGAAAAAGGCATACCACAGTGCTGAATGGGACCAGAGACTATAGTTCTGGGAGCAGTCATTATCTGTTAGCTTTTGTAAAGAAGGGGGAAGTGTTGTAAATGTTTCTGGCTCCTAGGCACTGCCATAAAAACTCTAAATGTGTAGTGTAGCAGTCTGCTAAAGTCCTGTGTCAAACTTCAGAAGGAGATATTGTGGGAACCTAGAGTCAAGTGACCAGATGAGGTCATTCTGCAAGTCATCTTGGGTATTATGTTTTACAGGGAGTAATCTCAGAGTATAAAGTATTCTAGCGGTAGTAAGTAATTTAACTAGGGAACATTGATTCTTTTAGATTTAGTCAGGAATATAGTGAAGCTTAGTTTAGATATTGTTCTTCTTTATTTGTCTGTGTCTGTCTATCAATGTTCTTTTCAATATTTCCTGTGATATGAACTCTCTGGTTTACTGTGAATATATATTCAGTATTTTCATGCTCTTTTACTATTTATCATTAAATATTTAATTTTTTTGCAGCTGATCCTTGTAGTAAGTATCTAATCTTTGAGAACACTTTTATTTGGTGATAATGTGTGGGCCTCTCCAGAAGGCCTAGCCATCTTGGTCACCTACTACCATTTGTATTAGAATTAATATTGCAAAGTATAATTGGACACCCTTTGTTAAGGGCCTTGAAGTAGCTGATTGTGAAGTGTCTGATGGCAGTGATACCTACCTCATACTCTGGGCAGAAGGGGGCACAGCAGGTACATCTGTGCCAACCTTTCCCAGGTGTGTGTGTGTGTGTGTGTGTGTGTGTGTGTGTGTGTGTGTGTGTGTGTGTGAAAAATCAAATCTCTCAGTGTATGTGTGTGTGTCAGCTACTTGGGACAGGGACATGAAGCACTGGGTTCACAGAGAGGGTGCTGGAGGACTAGGCTTGGACACTTGGCTAAGGACCTAATCCTACAGCTGTACCAGTGGGGAGTCTTATTGGGGATCTGGAGGGATACAGATATAGAGACATCCGGACCCTGGGCTGAGTGTGTTCCTGCATGCGCTTAAGGGAAATTGTACTTGATACAGAGAGGTCTGCATTTGGAAATATTGAGTTTATCCAAGTGCAAATCCCTCTCCAGTGTCAATGGTGATGATTCAGGTTCCTTGATTACTGGCCCAGCATGGGGACGACACATATTGGTGGGCATCACACATTGGTAGCAGTGGTGGGCATCACAGCAAATATAATCATTTAAATAAGCAAGTTTCTAAATTACTTTTTTCATAGGTTCATAGGTTCATAGGTTGGTACTAGGCTATCTGCCCAAAGTCATTTATAAGCCTAGCCAGAATGTGTTGGCTTTCGCCTCCCCCTTAGATTAGTTCCCTGTGCCTCTGTCCAGCAGAGTTACTGAAGTGATCCCCGAGGTAAACTTTCTGTTTCCCATCCACTCGTCAAGGTTTCTTTTGAAGAATGTTAGCGAGGAGCTCTGCCTAATGTAGATTGGGATCTTGTTCCAAAGCATGTGAAGTCTCTGGGACAGGAATCTATCTCTCCAGCATGTCCTATTTATTGTTGTGGTGAGGTGTAGACCCCTAGAGCATGTGGTTTGAGGGGATAAGGTTTTCTTTAGGTGGAGCATGTCCATCAATTCCAGGTTGGACATGGCCTTGTATGTCAGGCAGAGATCACCTCTAAGTAGGCGGTATGCAACCGAATACAACTGGAGTTTCTTCAGTCAAGCTGCATAGGGCATCTGTTTGAGGCCAGTCATCTTCTTGGTGAGGTACTTCTGTGGTCTTTCCAGCTGTTGCCAGTGTCTTGTAAGGTACATCCCAAATGGGGCATTGTACTCTATGATGGGTCTGATGAGTGATGAGTAGAGGGGTACAATTACCTCTTTTGATCTGGATGCAAACCCTTTTGTGATTAGGTGGGCCACGTAGAAGGATTTTCTAACCACTTTGGCAATATGATTATCAAAGGTGAGATTACTATCTACTTGGGTCCCCAGATCCCTTGTTACGTCTTCTGTATTTAAGGGACTACCACCTATTTGGTAGTTTGTGGGTACTTTGTTTTTTCTAAAGGGGATGACTATGCACATTTTGGAATTAAGCTTGAGGCCATGATTTTGACACCAGGTATCTGTCTCAGTGAAATCCTTTTGGAGGATGTTTGTGTCAGCTGGAGAGTCAATTATAACCCCTAGTTTGCAGTCGTCTGTGAACTTGGTCAGCCATAATCCTCCTGTGCTTGCCTGTACCTCTGAGAAGTATATGCCGAATAGGAGGGGTCCTAGGACTGAGCCCCGGGGAACTCCACTTGTAACCGGTTTAGAGTCGGACCTAGCTCCCGCAACTCTCACCATGTGGGTTCTGTCCATGAGCCAGTTGGCAACCCATCTTGTGACATAGGGGTTTATGTTCAGGCTGGTGAGCTTGTCTATAATACCAGAATGGGGAATGGTGTCTAAGGCTTCAGTGAGGTCTAGGTAGGCTGTGTGTACCACCTTTCCCTTGTCTATAGCCTTGGTAACTGTCTCAAAGAAGTCCACCAGGTTTAGAAGGCATGCTCTGCCCTTAACAAAGCCAAACTGGGTAGGGTCCAGTGTTTGGAGGTTCCCAATGTCTCTGTTAATGAGTTCCATGATGATGAGCTCCATAGCCTTGCAGACCAAGCTAGTCAGGCTTATAGGGTGATAGTTCCAGGGGTCTGTTGTGGCTCCACCTTTGTGGAGCGGAATAACCATTGCTGTGTGCCACTCTATGGGTATGTAGCCTGTGGAGAGGCTGAGTTTGAACAGTGTGTTTAGGTGAGGGGTTAGTTCATCTTTGAGCTTGTGTAGGACACAGCCTGGGATACCGTCCAGTCCCATTGATGCTGTGTTTTTGGCTTTGGAGAAGGCTGTTTTAACCTGAGTGCCTGTGATTTCAGGGACTCTACATTCTTCTGGTATGGTTATGGGCCCTTTTGGGGGTGAAAGGGGGAAGAAGTTTGCACTGAACCTGTCTATCAGGATGTTGGCGATATTGGTCGGTTCAGTGTATTTTATGCCATTCTGCACTAACTCCGAGCAGATCTGAACATTGCCACTTAGATTCTTGACATAGCTAAGAATGCCTTGTGGTTATCTTTGGAGTCCTTGGCAATTTTTCTTTCAAAGCTTGCCTTGGATGATTTTATGAGGGATTGTAGTTTCTTGCTGATACTGATCAGGGATGTTTTCCCTTCTTGGGATTTTACTCTTTTCTGTACTAGTTTCCTCCTTTTATTGTGTTGCTTGTTTATGGCAGGAGCCCACCAGACTGGTTTCCTTTTCTTGGACAAGTGAGTCTTGGTTTTGCTTGGGATGGCACAATCCATGCATTCTTGTAGCTGCCCGTAGAATGCATTAGTAAAGGATTTTGCAACTTGGGCAGTGTTATCCTTCAGCATGGGGCTTTGAAACTTTCCACCTTGGTCTTAAGTAATGTGAAGTTTGCTTTTGAAAAGTTTTTCACTGTAGTTTTCTTGTCCAGGGGTGGGGGCGGATTATGGATATCCAAAGTGATTTGTTTTTGGTCAGGTCTAACCAGTGAGTGGTTGACCTCTGGTGTGGAACACTGGTCGCCCATGTTGGTGATGACCAGGTCCAATATGTTGTCACCTCTGGTGGTAGTGTTGACCAGTTGAACTAGGGCATTTGAGTTTATAAATTCTAGGAAAAGTTGGGCAAGGCAGTTAGTACTTGAGTAGTTTTCTCAGTTAATGTTTCGATAATTTAAATCACCCAATATTAGGGTGTTTGGTAGGACCTTTATGTTTCCCAGTGTTTCCAGAAATGCGGAATGGGGGTCCTGGGACATGGTGGGTGATCTGTAGCAAGCTACAATTTGAACTGCAGTTTTGCCCATTGTTAGTTGCACGTGGATGATCTCTGAAGCATCGTGTTGTGTCACTAATCTGGAGGTGAGGATATCCTTGATGAATATGGATACGCCCCCGCCTTTTGTATTTTGGTTTGGGTTCTGTGGCCAAAAAGTATGGTATGAGTTGTAGCCTGGTAGTGCTGGGGTGCTCTCTGGAGCCTTAAACCAGGTTTCTGTTACTGCACATATATCAATTTTCTCTATACTGAGGAGTGCCTTGAGTGCGTGCATTTTGAGGTTTAGACTTCTGGCATTGAGTAGCATTACACTCACTTTTTTGTTACTTGTGCTATTTATGGTGGTGGGTTTGTCTTTTGAGCCTTGCATATAAAAGGCACTATGGGGGTGGCAAGAGCCTTGGCCAGTATTTGAAAGCCTAAGGGTGACAGGTGCAAGCCGTCTCTAGTGAAGCAGCGTGGCTTGTCGAGCATGTCATCTCAGGTGGACAGACACTGGATCCCCATTGAATGACACCAGAAACTTAGCCAATTGTTGAAATCGAGAATTTTTTCTTTATACCGTGGTATCATTCTTGATGAGGGCAGGATGCTATTCAGGGCCAGGGTCATACCGGCCTGGGCTAAGTCATCATAGAGCTCTTCCATGTCTCTCTTCATGTAGTCCAGGGCGGTATGGCTTAGGTCATTCAGACCAACATGGACAATGACAGAGTCATATTTGTACTTGTTCTGGAGTGACTTGAGAGCTTGTGTTATGTGGCGGATCCTGGCACCCGACAGGCAGCTAACAGTAACCTTCTCCTTATTCAGCCTAGTGAGTGGGATGTCAGTGTGCCTGACTATAGAGTCACATATTACTAGGATGTTGGGTATGTTATTTTGCCTTAAGGACTGTGATTGCATGGCACACTGGTTTTGTGAAGTATGTGTTTCATAGTTTGTGTTGGGGGATGGAGGTTGCTTGGATGTTTGCTTTGGAGGTCTCTGTTGGTTTTGCAGATTTTTATTTAGAGCCTCCGAGTATGTTTTCATGTATTTATGTGTGTTTTTTGCTGGTGCTGGTTTAATTGGTCTATGTAAGACTGGTGGTGTGATGCAAGTATTTTCCTTCTCCTCTTGACTGTCTGATCCAGTCTTGGGTTGAGAGAGCTTAGCCTCTAGTTTGGCTGTATAACTGCATCTCTCACATGTATTAGTGTTTGGTTGTAGGAGGAGGGGGTTGTCTGTGTACATGAGGTAGTTATAGCATTACCTCAAAATGCCCAGATTCACCAGTTGGACTGGAGAGTACAGCTGAAACTGCCCTTTGGACATGCCTGGATAGGTACAGTGAACTGTTTTACTGGATGGCTGGTAAGGTCGAATAGAGAGCCTTGTCCTTCTGTACAGTACAGGAGGGTCTAGTGCTAGGGTTTATAAGTGCTTGCTATAAGTTTTGAGCAAGTGCTGGGCTGAGAAATGAATGGCTTGAGTGCTTAAGTTAAAAGTTTGTCTAGTTCCAAGGGAAAAACTGAAGAGGAGACTTTGTGGAGCTGGGAATAGTTTTACCCTAGCTAACCGGCGCTGCCCGATGCTCAAAACCAGGCTAATATGGTATTTATAGCAGGGAAATGAAAGAGATAGAAATTATCCCAAAATGGCCAATAAACTACTAATTTCTGCACTGAAACCACTCCTCCAGGGACAGATAGGCTGCTCAAAGCTCCCCTCTCACGGCTGAACAGAGAAACTTCTATCCAAGTAAGGTATGGGCAAACACAGAGATTTGTAACACAGCCCTGAATTCAGCACTAACCTGAAAACTGGACTATACTAACTTAGAAAGGCGGGAAGCAAATATATATATATATATATATATATATATATATATATATATATTTATTTTTTTTTCCAGAAAATAAAGCAGATACACTCAAAAAAAACAGTTTAAAAGCACATAAAAGGATACTTATTGTTATATATTTCAGATCAGAGTTGTTGTCAATGCCCCCAGTAATAAAGTAGGAAGAAACACAAATACAGTAAAAGCAGATGAATAAAGTGTATTTTATATATATATATATATATATATATATATATATATATATATATATATATATATATCTTCAGTCAGACAAGTTCTAACTGCACACCCCTGCTTACTAGGGTGCAGGGGAACCTTCTCCAAAAAAAAGATGACCTGGATCAGTGCTCAAGTTATACAAACAAAGCTAGATTCAGCAGGCCTGAATCTGGTCTATGCTACAGCAACAAGGAGCACTAATTTCAAAAAGAAACAGTTCAAATAAGCAGTCACTATAAGCCTGTGACCAGAAATTCCCAGCTCAGAAGGGCAGAATCCAGACTCTCCTCCCACAAGAGTGCAGACCACAAACCTTCTTAATGTAGAATAACTGGCCTAAAGCCCAAGTGCTTAAGCCAGAACTAATACACTTTTAGAATAGCAGACACTGGGCCTTCAATCAACAATTCCCAGCTTAGAAGGATGTAAGCTACCTGTTCTGCCAGAACAGGGCAGACCACAAACCTTCTTAATGTAAAACAGCCTGTATGAAGCCCAAGTGCTTAAACCAAAAGACTTAGAATAGCAGTTACAATTTAATCTGGCTACAACCAAGCAGTAAAAAATGCAGCAGAATAAATAAAATTGAATACTTTTAAGAAAAGCAAAATAAAGTAGGAGGAAACACAAATACAGTAAAAGCAAACGAATAAAGTGCAAAAAGTTCTAAGCAAAAGTCTACAAAGTTGTGGTCACAAAAATACCTACAGTTCATAGATAAATACTAGGCTATCAGTTTTCAGACTATTATAAGCCTAGCCAATAATCAGAGGTCAGAATCATTCCCTGTATCTTTTATCTGTGAGGAAAAATCCTTAGCCATTGTGCCAAACCCACACCAGTGCTTTAAGTGAAAAACATAAAGCAGTAAAGTCCTCTGAGTAAGGTTTTATGAATGGATAATCGCTAGTCAGTGTATTAATTCAGTTAAACTCTGGTTTGAAAAGTCGTAGACAAGCTTATCACCAATAAGCCTGAACTCATGGTTCCTCCACCCATTATATCACTGGTATACTTCAGAGAAAACATTAAAACAATCAACTTTTTGTTTTATATATCTCTACTGGGAGGGTCGCCCACTCCCTGAAAGAAACATTTCACAAGGATCTAGACATTGCTCCTTTTTGTGACAATATGAGCATAATATGATAGTGTGGTTAGGCAGTTCATCTACCTTAAAATCACTGACAACATATCCAAGTAAATCGCTCCAATACTACACAAATAATACTGAGCCTTTAATATATTTTACAAAGTGTGTAATTCACTAGTACACAAGGGTAAATGCTTTCTGTGTTCTACAGATTTTACTAAAACATATTGCATTTTATAGAAAGTGCACTGCTTTGAATGCCTTCTAGAATCTACATGTCTATCAATCTTACTGGTCTGATCCCATTTTTTGTCACATCATCTGGCATCGTCAATAGATGGAGGGCAGGATTCACGATGGCTTGCACGGAGTCTAAGAGTCGTGTAAGACTCCATGCAGCCATCACGATCCAGGAACAGCCCGAAATCCTGTGTAAGAGACCAACTAAAACGTCTCTTACACGGGCAGGGCGTGGATATGCTAATTACCTCACTTGCAGCCGAAAGGCATGCAAATGAGATAGATTAGCGATCCACAAAGCTGAAACCAGCCTGTGTAAGAGTCGTGTTAGGTGCAGAAATGTACTCAGTTGACAACTGAGTACATTACTGCAAATAACACAATGGAGCCATGACAGCTCCAAATAAAGTGTGCATATGTAGCAGGCAGCATGCCAATGGCCAAATATGTGGCCATTGGCACGGTAACCCGATGCAAACATGAAATAAAATATTTTTTTTCTGGCGATCGGCGATGTTTAAACGCAGAGCAGCCCTGCGCAAATGGGCTGCGCTAAATAAGACATAAAAATAAAGGTTTGAAACCCACAAATGTGGGTTTTATGTAATGCATGGATTTGCAATGCAGGGACTAGCAGACCGAAAACAACATGGCCACCGTCTAGTGGTTGCTAAGGGGGGAAGCTGAGTGTAAGACATGTAACTAAGCATTAGTAGGCAATCCTATGTAAATGAGTGGTAGGATAGTGAATCACACTGTCACATACCAAATGAGCACATTCCGTGTAGTGTAAGAGTTAGATAAGGGAGAGTAACAGAGTAGGAGATAGGTGACATCACAGGGGGAATGTCAGGAAGAAATCAAGCTCATTGGAGCAAAGTGGTATGTGAAAGATGTCAATCACACAGCATAAAAAGAGGAGTGTCAACAGATAAGCATGGGAAAGTCAAGAAATGGAAGGTGTACACTGTGGCCAACACCAAAGTTTCTTGTTGTGCATGCATGCGCACATGTGTGCGCTGGGAGGTGCGAGTAAGACAGAGTGCGCGCGTGTGAGGCAGAGTAAGCATGTAGGAGCCTGTTTAAAGATCTGTAAACCTGTTTGCACTGGTGTGCATGTGTTTTAACCCGAATAAGCAGATTCTAGTCCGTGTAAGCATGTGTGCGCACGTGGTAGCCACTGTGAGCGTGTTTTCGCTGGTTTGCGCGCTGCTCCCCCCCCTGAGGAAACAGAGAGGAAAAAGGAAGCAGAAGAAATAGTAGGAAGCTAGCAGGGAATACTGGTAGATTTGATATAACCTTTGATGGATTGCAGTATGGACAAAATGTTTCTTTTCTAGACATTAATTTACAAGGTATTACTGGACAACATGTTGGTACAAGTATCCATAGGAAATTTGGTTTGCCTCATGATTTTTTGATGGGTACGAGTTGTCACCCTAAACACACTATTGAAGCACTACCTTACGGTGAATTTTTGAGAATTTCCCGTCTATGTAACAATAATGATATATTTTTTAAAGAAATACAGCGTACTAGAGCTATGTTTTTAAAAAGGCAATATGATGCCAAATTAATTGATTTAGATAGCCAAAAGGTATTTAATATGAGATATAATATTAAACCTTTACAAAAAATAGAGGTAATAGCTACACTGGCAACAGTACAAGGAGTGATAATTTCTTTTTAGTCTCCACTTATAATGTTTGTAGTAGTAGCATTAAAAAACATATAACACATTTTGGGGATTTTTAAAGAATTTCAGTGAACTTAGTAATTTAATGGATAAAAAGTTAACTTGTTCTTACAAAAGGGGTAGAAACATTAAAGATATGGTTGTCCATACTAAATTTGTTAGACCTGGGTTGAAATTGTATCATCAGATTGCTAGTCTAGGGATGTCAGCATGTGGCAAATGTAGTGGCTGTTCCCATATAATTAATTTGTTTCCATATATTAATAATATAGCAATAACCCACCGTGGGTAAATACAGCATTACCCACACCCAGAAGTGGGTTATTGCTATTATACCATGACATTATTTAAGAAAAGAAACTATTACTTTTCTTAAATAATGGCATAGTATAATGCCTGTTTGCTGCCCTTCCGCACATGTCTGGCATTACATCAGAGCTGTGGGCAAAAGCAACGGAGAAAGCAAGATCTCCGTTGCTTTTTTTTTTAGTGTTTCGCTATGTTAAATGGGTTTAACATAGTGAGACAGCTTTAAAATAAGCAACGGAGATGTCCGTTGCTTATTTTAAAACTGTCTCGTTATGTTAAATTCCTTTAACATAGCGAACTTGAAAAAAGCAACGGAGATCTTGCTTTCTCCGTTGCTTTTTTTTAAAACACTGTCTCGCTATGTAAAATGGGTTTAACATAGCGAGACAGCTTTAAAATAAGCAACGGAGATCTCCGTTGCTTATTTTAAAGCTGTCTCGCTATGTTAAACCCATTTAACATAGCGAGACAGTGTTTTAAAACCGAGTTATACTAATGGAAAAAAGTCCGGGCGACCGGACCTTTTTCCATTAGTATAACTCGATTTACAACGGGCACGCTGGCCAATCAGCGTGCACGTTTTGGAATAATAATGGGGGGTCATGGTATAATATTAGTTTTAAACCCAATGGGACATACAATTGTAGGACAGATAGGGTTATTTATGCCTTAAAATGTGGATGTGAAAAGTTTTACATTGGGCAAACTAAGAGAATGTTCAAGATTAGGCTACTTGAACATCTGAGAGATATTAGGATTAATAAGTTAGAGAGCCCTTTAGCCCAACATTTTTGTGCATATCATGATGGCAAAGGTGATAGTTTAAAAGCCACTATTTTGCAACAAGTGGCTGTAAATGAATTTGATGTAAATATGATTAAGAAATTACTTTTAAAAAAAGAAACTATTTTTATTTTAAAATATAATACTTTGATACCTCAAGGTCTTAATATAGATTGTTGTTGAAGTGTGATGTGAAACACTTTAAATTATTTAAAAAATTTTTTTTAGAATGTTTTTATTCTGTGCAATTGGTTGATTGTTTAATTGTTTAACTTATTATGGTTGTAGCTGTTACTATTTAAACTGTCTGTATGAATGGTTGGTTACTCCTTGAAGGCTTACTGTGGCCGAGGCGCTAGAGAAATAAAATAGTTTTCATTGGCCTGGTTGTTTCGTTTTTGTGGTGTAGCAACTTTTCCTGCAGTTGTTTGTGGTTAATACTGGTAGAGCTAGCAGGTGAAAACAGTTAGAAGCAGGCAATTACACAGGCAGAATACTAGCCCAGCCCAGCACTTAAAACACTGCAAACAGCATTGCAGTATGTTTCTCTCAAGAGACACTGCAAGACAGGAGTAAGCTAGTAGAAGTGAAAACTGAAAAAGCTGCACTCAGACCAAACATGCTAGGGGCTGCCATAGCTGTTATAAGGAGACATAGGAGACTTGCTGAGGGTGGTGACAATGCAAATGCTGCCAGACAACCCACAGTGTGGAGACGGAGAAGAGTGTACAGGCCCAGGGTCACCTACCAGGGGTTACATGAGCTGGAGATAGTGGAGCGCTATAGAGTGGACAGAGACCTCCTGCAGCAAATTGTTGAGCTGTGCAGGCCACGCCTCACACACAGAACCAACAGAGGGGAACCCATCCCAGTGGAAACCAAGGTATGTGTTGGCCTAAGAATACTAGCAACAGGTACCTTCCAGAGACCAACTGGTGATATGATGGGGATATCACAGGCATCAGCCTCCAGGGTACTGCACCAGTTCCTGGATGCCATGTCAGCACATGTTGGTGAGCATGTATATTTCCCCAATTCCCGTGAGGTATTGGCCAGCAATATGCGTCTCTTCCATCAAATAGCGGAATACCCTGAGGTAGTGGGTGCAATAGACTGCACGCACATACACATCAAAGCACCAGCTGGTGAGCGGGGTAGGGCCTACATTAACCACAAGGGCTTCCCCTCCATCAACTGCCAGGTCATGTGTGATGCCCAGGGCATAATAATGAATGTGTGTGCTGGCTGCCCTGGGAGCTACCATGATTCCCATATCTGGCATTTGACGCAGCTGTACCAGACATTTGCCAATGGGGACATCCCACATGGTCACCTAGTGGGGGATGCTGGATATGCACTGGAGCTGTGGCTGATGACACCCATCAGAAACGCACACACACCTGAACAAGAACGCCATAATGAGGCACACGCTCAAACACGTAATGTAATAGAGCGTGTGTTTGGGCTGCTCAAGTCACGGTTCCGGTGCCTGGACACATCTTGTGGAGCCTTGCAGTACTCACCAACTACATGTACACAAATTGTCATGGTATGTGCTATGCTACATAATATGATTCTGCGAAAACAGCTGCAGCAGGACTAGCATAGAGCCAGGACAAACAGCCCCCCACCATTGCCAAGGCCATCACAGGCTGAGCGTGACTCGGAGGAGGAACAACCTGAGCCTGCCCCAGTAGGCAGAAGGAGGCTTGCCCAGTATGCCCTGGCCTTGGCAAAGAGGCAACGCATAGCACATACACTGGCTCAGTAGGAACCCTGGGAATGATACCCCTCTCTGACTCACTCATATAATAACAGGGACGCTTAACATGACACAATCTGCTCTCAGACATGTACAGGGAGTGTAGTATGTGCATCCGACAGAGGAAGCCCTGCAGCACCACCTGAGGCATGATTGCCATGTGTTAAGCAATGTAACACCATCTAGTATATGCAAACATGAAGACCCTGCCTAACATCTCACCCTCACCAAGCATGATGCCACACTATGAAGACAACAAGATCAAGTACAATAATTGGCTGAAGTCTTGCTGTTAGCAAGGGGGAACAAATGGCTGACAGCCTGGGATGACATGCTGAGCAAGACATGATGCCCCACCTGCTAGGGATGGCACGCACCTAGCACACCTGGCTGTGTGGATACTGGCAAAGGCTGTTGTCACCCCCACTGTGCCTTGAATAGGTAAGGCTGAAAACACAAACCCACCACCATAGGTAGCACAAGGGATAACAACCTGGACGTAATGCTACCCAATGCCAGAAGTCTAACCTGCAAGGTGCATGCAGACCAAACCCACCACAGCATGGAGAATGGTAATATCTGTTCTGTAACAGAAACCTGGGTCAAGGCCCAGAAGAGCACCCTAATACTGCCAAGTTATGCCTCATACCATGCTCTACAGCTCCAAAACATGGAACACACTACAATAGGAGTGTGGCTATCAGTAATTGTCAAGGATAACCACACCCCCAGGTTGGTACCACAGCAAGAAGCAGCATGGACTATCCATGGGCAAGTAACAGTGGCTCAAACTGCTTCCCTGTTTGCAGCCTAAAACAGACCACACTCACAAACCCAGGAACCCCAGAGTATGAATGTCTCAACAAATACCAAACAAGGCACACACAAAGTATGACATAGGTGGCAATCCATTATGTATGGAAGAAGTAATCAGGGACCTAGGGACACAAGTGGACAGTAACCCGTCATGTGACACTCACATTGCCAAGGTGGCCAGGAAGACCTGCTATATTGCCCACCTTAATATGAAAGGATGCACATGTAGATCAAGAGAGGTCACTGTGCCCCCATACTCTTCCCTTATCAGGCCCATAAGTGACAACAATGCCCCAGGTCGGATGTACCTTACCTTACACCTGCAGCAGTTAGAAAGACCCCAAATGTACCTCACCAACAGGATAAAGGGTCCAAACATTTGACATCTGCAGCCTGGCTGAAGAAACCACAGCCCAATTCACAAGCATACTGCCTAGTCATAGGCGATGTATGCCTGATGTACAAGGCCATGTCCAATCCAGAATGAATGGACATGCTCCACTGCAGAAACCCCAAATCCAGCAGAGACACCACAGTGAGATATCTGAACTTCCACACATAGATGAATAGGATGTGCTGGAGGGACAGATCCATAACCCAGAGACTCCTTACACTCTGGAACAGAATCCCAGTCCATGATAGGCTGAGCTCCACACTCATACTCAACAAGAGAAATCTAGTGAAGTGCATGGGGGATAGTAGGTGTACACTGGGGGCCATCCCTGTGCCACATCTAGTAAAGTAAACCTTACATGGGCATAATATGCACATTGCAAGGGGTGTCGAAACTCACACACAGTATGTCCATGCTCAAACAAGGCCAGGGCAGATAGCCTAGTATGAACCTATGAACCTATGACGATACAAATTGTGCAGGACACAAAGGATTATCACACAGCTGTCCAACCTGATGGTAGGAACCATGCTGATAATCCACAGATATGCTCTGCAGTACTCTAATATCACAAACAATACACCAAACCCACACACATTGCCAACATCCTACCTAACAGATTCTTTGCAAACTCCCCACCAGCACCTAACTGCCAAATATCTATCCCAGCAGAGTGCTGGCTCCCTGACATTGCAGATGCTGAGGTAACAGCCAGCATCTACAAAGCACACCACACAGCATCAATGGTACCAGATGGTGTCCTGGGTTGTGTCCAACAACTACTGTAAGAAGAATGGAACACCAAATAGCACTACTGCACACTATCAGTGTTACCACAGGATATGTACCCAAAGAGCAGTGTACAGCAACAGTGGTCCCTCACCACAAAGGTGGTGCCTGAATGGATACTGCAAACTATCACCCCCTCAACCCCGACTATCTAGGTTGGCAAAGTAATGGAGAGGATGATCATGGATCCTAGGAATAACAAGATTGGGTACCTACAGACATTGGTCCCTACCCAGTGTGGCTGTCATAGGGCAGATCCTGCCCTTTACACATGTCTGACTCATGTGAAACGTGCACCAAGGCCATTGATGTGGGGAATGTGGATCACACAGCCTATCTGGACCTTGCTAAACCCTTCCATACAGTACCCTAGTTGGTCAGTACAGATAAGCTCACCAGCCTAACTATAAACCCCTATCCAAGTAGATGGGTTGCAAACCAGCTCAAGGACAGAACCGACCTGGTCAGACATGCTGCAGCCATGTCAGACTGCAAACCAGGTACAACTGGCATCCCACAAGGCATGGTCCTGGGACCTCTCTTGTATGCTATATATGTCACATAGGTATAGGCCAACATGGAAGGACTCTGTCTGAACAGGTTCGCAGAGGACTACAAACTGCCCACCATATCGGACCCTCCAGCTGACACAAGCAACCTACAAAAGGCACACATAGAAACAGACAAGTGGTGCCACAGCCATGTCAACAAGCTAAATGCAGAATAGTGTATAGTCATCCCCTGTGGAAACACAGTACATGGCCAGAAATTACCACATAGGTGTTAACCCAGTAAGTACATCAGGAGCAATAAGAGACCTGGGGACACAAGGTGATAGATATCCTGCATGTGACAACCATGTGTCTGTAGTGGTTACAGAAACATACCATATACCCAACTAATCATGAAGGTAAGCACAGCTAGGTCAGGGTAGGTCAATGTGCCTCTCCAGTTATCCATCAGCAGCCTCACAATTGTGTACAATGGCCCTTCAGGGATGTACCTTAGCAAACACCTGCATCAACTGGAAAGACCCCAGAAATACCCCACCAGGAGGATTGCAGAGCTGTAACAGATGCCATGTGTCACCTGATTAAACAAACTGCAGCTCCACACAGTGACATACTGCCTGGCTGGAGGTGAACTGTGCCTGATGTATAAAGCCATGACCAAGCTGGTATCAATGGACATTTGGCACCATGTAAAATCTGAATGCTGGTGACCTATGCAGCTGACAGGCCTGAACCCCAGCACAGACATAAACAGGACATGCTGTACCGATTGGTCCATAACCCAGAAGCTCACTCCACTCACGACTAAACTCCCAGTACAGGTTATCCAGGGAGTCCCTCATTGACTGTCATCCAGAGGAATCATGATGACTGGATGGGAGATGGTAGGTGTACCCTGGATATCACCTGTATGTCACGGGTAGACAGAGGCACAGCACACTAACCTTGACATATGTCATGGCAAACACCAGTAAATGTGTGTTGAAGGACAAACACTCTCTGACTAGCATTACAAATGGACTAGGGCACATGGCCATTGTTTGTCACTGTCCACACAAATTGTGGAATACATTAACAATGTCGGACAATCATGTACTATGCTGTCCATATCTGAACAAAATGCAACATGGTCATATCTGCACAACTGGCCCTCAACCAGTCTGGTGTGCTCACTATAAATATTACAAGCAGTGATAGGACTGAAACCGATGATACTGTCCACCACAGTGAAAGTACTGCACCAGTACACTATACGAAAATACACTGTTTGGTCAGTAGGAAAGGATGTTGACAACTCTATGCAAACTATCCCATGGTGACCCTGCAGGCACAGCATAATGCCTGTTAGGTTCATACACAAAGCAGTTGGGCAGTAAGAACACAACCTGATGTCCAACACTCAACTGTACATGTGAAATATAGATGACGTCCACACACAAACACAAATGTGGTGGACCACAGATCCCAACATAAGGAAAGTTCACACTGGGCATGCTCGCACACTTAGAAAAATGAGACGTGTCAGTCAAGAAGCCATAAGAACTGTGAACTGGGCATGCTCACACACTTAGGCCATGTCACAGTTCAGCAGTTGCACACACATATCTGGCATTTGTATGTGTTAACACAGGAACCTCACACAATACAGAAATCTGCCTAGTGCACACAGTGAAATTACAACATAAGTAAAGTACTGGATCCCACTCATATGCAAACATCTTCGACAGTACACAAGTTGTTCATAGAGATAGGGAAAGCTATGGCAATAAAGACCCTCAAACAATATATGAGCAACAGATACTTGCATCTGACAGGTAAACATATGGCCGTAGAGTGCAATACTAGGCTGTTGTCCCTAGGGAATACAGAAGGCTATCCACAGTGTATTTGGCGTCTGCCTCCACAGTACAGTAGGCCACTGTGCCTGTGCAAAGTTAATGCATAGATATGCTCTCCCCTGTACTGATGGATAGTAACAGATGTACATACCTCTTCATACATAATGATGTCAGCACACTATACATATGTCAGGAGCACAAGTTATACCCAGTAGTTTGAATAGTGCGCTCTGCTACTGTGTCTCTCGCAAGTGTCATAACATAGTTAGGTAGCGGTTTGAATCCTGCAAGTGCTCAGTGTGTGTGTGGGGGAGTAGTGTGTGTGCAATTCCACGTGTAAGAGAAATGTTCCTTTTGGCAACTAGTACAACACAACACATGCTGCATATTCCACTGTCTAAACACTGATGATGTCAGCACCCTATAAGTACAGCAGGAGAAAGTGATCCTCCCAGTAGTGCAAATAGCACGCTCTGCTACTGCGTCTCTCACAAGTGTCATAACATAGTTAGGTAGGGGTTTGAATCCTGCAAGTGCTCAGTGTGTGTGTGAATGTGTGTGGGGGAGTAGTGTGTCTGCAATTCCACGTGTAAGAGAAATGTCCCTTTTGGCAACTAGTTCAACACAACACATGCTGCATATTCCACTGTCTAAACACTGATGATGTCAGCACCCTATAAGTACAGCAGGAAAAAGCAAGCCTCCCAGTAATGCAAATAGCGTGCTCTACTACTGCTTCACTCATAAGTGTCATAATATAGTTAGGTAGAGGTTTGAATCCTGCAAGTGCTCAGTATGTGTGTGGGGGAGTAGTGTGTGTGCAATTCCACGTGTAAGAAAAATGTCCCTTTTGGCAACTAGTACAACACAACACATGCTGCATATTCCACTGTCTAAACACTAATGATGTCAGCACCCTATAAGTACAGCAGGAGAAAGCAAGTCTCCTAGTAATGCAAATAGCGTGCTCTGCTACTGCGTTTCTCACAAGTGTCATAACATAGTTAGAGAGGGGTTTGAATCCTGCAAGTGATCAGTATGTGTGTGGGGAAGTAGTGTGTGTGTGCGCAATTCCACATGTAAGGGAAATGCACCTTTTGGCAACTAGTACAACACAACACATGCTGCATATTCCACTGTCTAAACACTGATGATGTCAGCACCCTATAAGTACAGCAGGAGGAAGCAAGCCTCTCAGTAATGCAAATAGCACACTCTGCTACTGCGTCTCTCACAAGTGACATAACGTAGTTAGGTAGGGGTTTGTATCCTACGAATGCCATGTGTGTTTTTGTCACACAGTTTGTCCATGTGTGTGAGGTGTTGTTCCCAATATTGCACGACATACATTATATCAGTAATGTCAATGCACACATGATGTATGTGTGTGCCACCTACACATATGTACCTGTGAACTTCAATAGTTCCCATGTCCGAAGCCTGCCTCATGTGAATACATGGAATATGCATTAGACAACTGTATGACTGTGGTGTTCTGTGCAGGGGCTGCATGTGGTATGTGAATATACAGTGTGAGTTGTAGATGGTGTCATACCACCAGCGAGGGATACACGACTTGTCTGGAGCATACAGTCCACATGTTGGTGATGAACAGGTACAGCATGTTGTCATCTCTTGTGGGAGTGGTAACAAGTTGTTCCATAGCAATGCAGGGAATGAATGCTAAGAACCCTTCAGATAGGGTCTTGGAGCTAGAGTAATGCTCACACTCTATGTTTGGGTAGTTGCAGTCCACCCATATAATGGTGTTTGTAGAGACTGTCATATTCCCAGTGTTGTCAGGAAGGCCAAGTGGGTTTCCTGGGTATGGGAGGGTGGTGTGTGCCAGGCTATGAACTTGAAGGCAGTCTAACCCACTGTTAGTTGCACATGGATAGGCTCTGATGCTTTGTGCTGTTCCACCAACATGGGGGTGTGTGTATCTGAGGTGCCTTTGGATACATCCCCCCTGTTCTGGTTTGGTGCATGTGTAGGGGACGACAAGCATGGTATGAGGTATGACCTGGCAGTGATGGTGTGCACCTGGGAGCCTTGTACCAGGAGTCTGTTATTGCACGGATATTGCTGTACCCCATGCTAAGGACACTTTCCACTGCATGCATCTTGAGGTTTACACTGCTGCTGTTGAGTAGCATTACTATTAGTGTCCTATCCCGTGTGATACCTGTGTAGGTGGCTATGTAATGTCAGCCTTGCATACAAAGGCACTATGTTTGTAGCAACAGCCTCTGCCAATATACAATGGCCCATGTCTGACAGGTGCAAGCTGTCCCTAGCAAAGCAATGTGGCTTGTCCAGCATGTAATCCCACGCTGACAGGCATTGGATCCCCTTTAAATGTCACTGAAACATACGGTAATTGTAGAAACTGATCATCCTGTCTACATAATGTGGCAGCATTCTTGGTGAGGGTAAGATGCTACTCAAGGTCAGGGTCATACCAGCCTGTGCCACAAGCTCAGAGATCCCCTCTATGTCCCCTAACATGTAGTCCAGGGAGGTGCATCACAGGTCATACACACTGGCACAGACAATGACTGAGTCATATTTCTACATGCCTTGGAGTGACCTGTATGCTTGTGTTATGTGGTGGATCATAGTGCCCGACGGGCATCTCAGCGTGACCTTCACCTTGTTCAGCCTGGTGAGCAGGACCTCAGTGTACCTGACGATAGAGGTACCTCATACAACTGTAGCAGGTGTGTTGTCAAGCCGTATGGCCTGTGACTGTTTGGCACACAGACTTTGTGAGCTATGTGTTGCATGTGCTCTGCTCTGGCTTAACGTTTGCTTGTGTGTCTGCTTTGCAGGTGTTAGCTGCTCAGGCAGGATGCTATTCTGAGAGTCCAAGAATGTACCTGTGTGTTTCTGTGTTTGGATTGCGGTTGTGGCAGGTCTATGTGAGACTGGTACTGTATTCACTGTAGTATCCCACTCCACCTGACAGGGTATGCCAGTACTGAGTTAAGAGAGCTTAGCCCCCAGTTTGGCTATGTGGTTGCATCTCTCACATGTATTGTAAGTATATGGGAAGGGGAGAGGGTTGTCTGTGTACATGAGGCAGCTGTAACATTGCCACATGACTCACAGATTCACCAACTGGACCAGAGAGTAGATTGACAGGTGACCTTTGCAGATGCTACCATAGCATTGTGAATCCCATACTAAGTAACGACACATAGGGCCAATGGGGAACAAGGTACTCAAAATGAGTGTGTGAGGGTGTAGTGCTCCTGATTTGTTAGTGCTGGCATATATGAATGCTGTCTTGAGCAAATGCGAGGTAAGTCATATGCAATGTGTTACAGGCAACCTACATGCAAACAGAACAAACAGTGATGTTCTGTCAAGTGAGACATGGACATCAGTACAGTAAGCAATACAGATGTCACTAGGGATCCACAGAGGCACTGTAAATCTGCACTGCAGGTGGAATCAGTGTTTCAGGAACATAACAAGCAAACATGCATACAAACAAAGCTACAGTCAGCAGGCCTGTATGTACACTATGCTACAACAAACAAGGTGTATGACTTCCAGTAGGTAGCAGTGCATATATGCAGGCACTATAAGCCTGTACCCAGACATTCACAGGTCAGACGGGCTGGGTCCAGCCCCACCCCCCACAAGTGTATAGACCATGTACCTTTGTAATGTTGAATAACTGGCCTGATACCCAAGTGCTCATACCTGTAATAATACACATTTCAAATAACAGACACTGAGCCCTCACTCAGCAGTTCCAGACTTAGTATGATGTATGCTACCTGTCCTGGCACCACAGTATCCTTGACATGTATGGAGACTCTCCCTCCTGTCATAATTAGTTCTGTGTTTTGGTGCTGCCATGCATGGTATGAGGTGTGACATTGTAGTGCTAGTGTGCTCTTGTGAGTCTTGAACCTGTTGTGTATTACAGCACAGATATCAACATCCTCAAACATCCTCATTGCAGAGTCGAGTGTGGACAGCATGCAACTCGCAGTTGACATGACCATCATTGAGTATCTATATGTACATTTTCGTATCCCCTGTGCTACCTATGTAGGTGGCCATCTCTTGACAGCCTCACCACCAGTACGCAAAGGTGTGCAGACAGTACACTATGGTAATTACTATGGGTGTACAAAACGATACAATGACATTCATACTGTAACTGCATCAGGCATGCTGGGATATACCCACAATGATATCATTACACTGTACTGTTGTCAACATTATACTATTACAACACTTCTATGTAGTCACCCTGTGCATCAGCACCATGTTAACTTGTTCCTGCACCGATGTTACAGATTGCAGGAGGTGGCACAGTTTCATCATATGCACAGGGTGTGTACTTGGTATGCCTGAGTCTGCCACTGATACAACCAATTGACATGTCTGTGTATGTGTGTTGGTGAGGGACAGCAGTACAAGATGGGGCAATGTTGATTCAGTGTGTGCGTGTATGCGGTAGCCCTAGGTGTTATCAATTCGCATGTGTGTATGCATGCACAGATGTCCCACCTCATGGCTGCCATATACAGGTGTTTGTGGACAGCCACAGACTGTACCTGCCAGGTCATACAGATCACTGTCTGTGGCCACGGACATGGTACCTGTGCCTGGCAGGGGTGCTATGGACCGTATCAGGTACTAAGCCAGACTGGGTACTGTCATCAGAAGCAGGTGGTTGGTGACTGGAGACAGGTCCCTGTTGGGACTGTCCAGAGCCACGTGCACGTGGTCTCCTGGGGCGGTCTGATGACAGCACAGACCCAGCATTGCTGGGGCTGCTGCTGACACTATGTGAGCAGCCGTGGGCCTGTTGTCGTCCACGACGGCTGCCAGCTGCTGCTGTTGATGGCATACAGCCACGTCGATGCCTCAACCTTCCACCATTGCCCTGGCTCATGGACATGTAGTTGTGGAACAGATCTAATGTGTCCCCCCAATGTCTGTCAATGACCTCGGTGAAGTTACGGATGGCAGCCGCAACATCACGCATACTGTCACTCATAGCTGTGTGACATGCTCTCAGCTCTCTCAGATCCTGTCTGGTGTACCGTTCCATATGTGACTGTGCTTGCATTACAGCCCGAAACATAGCTGAGGTTGAAAGACCTCTGTGGGCACATCTGACAGGGGCGGTACGCCCACGGATGCTCCCACGAGAACCCCTGGATGTCTGCCTGTGTGGTACCATGTCAGGACCCTAGCCATGGCTGCTGTGTGGGGATGCATGTGCCACCGATACCACATTACCTTGGTCAATGCCCACTGTATCCTGTCTATCACCTAGGGACATTGGTGACAAAGGATGTATTGGCAGGATGACTGTGTGCATTGATGGGGTCGACAGCTGTGTACTGTCAATTGGCTGACCAATGACAGACCCTGGCACACCTCCCTGTGCCATTACACAGGTATCATCATTATCATTATCCACAGCAGCTTATTCAGGTTCTCTGCTGCACAACACCAGAGCAGCACCAGAACCTGTGGGAGTAAGACAGGAAACACAGTTTACAATGTGTACACAATGTCACCACTGATACACACATGCACACATGGGCACATGCACACATGCACACATGGGCACATGGGCACATGGGCACATGGGCACATGCACACATGCACACATGGGCACATGCACACATGCGCACATGGGTACATGAGCACATGGGCACATGGGCATATGGGCACATGCACACATGCACACATGCACACATGGGCACATGCACACATGCACTCATGCACACATGGGCACATGCACACATGCACACTCCTCAGTATATGAGATATCAACACACAGACTCAAACACACCTGCAATCAAACACATAGCACTACTGCTTCAGCCTATTATTACTATCAGTATCAAGAGTATTGAAGGTAATGTTATTACACACTCACCAGCATGGATAGGCTGCCTTGCTGTTACACCAGAGGGACCTACAGAAATGAGTCATTTATTGTCAGTGGGCACAACTGTGCCATTGATACTGTGAGTATGATACAGTTCAGTAGTGCAACAGTTAGCTTCCACAGGTATACTGCTGATATTGAGAATATCACTCTTGCACAATAATTACCAAGATTACAGCTACAAACCGAGGACACACCTCACACATGCATAACCTAACAGTGTACAGAACGGTCAACTATACACATGGCATGTTACCTGCACGCTCCGTGTCCTGCTGCTGGGTGGCTCCAGTCTCCATCATTACACATGTATGCTTCTGCTGTTGCTGTTGGGCTGGAGCCACAACACTTAGGAGTAGTCCCTCCAGTCTGGTGAGGGGGGGAATGTCTAGCCACCCCTCCACCTGTGGCAAGCTGCTGCCTGTGGATATCCGACGCACGCTGACAGACATTTCTAATTAAATCACTGCAGTGATGGTGTACCTGCTCATATGTCCGGTTATGTGTGCCTATGTCATTTACCCGACGGACTAGGTCTTGCCACAGCGCAGCCCTCTCCTGCTGGTTCTGGCTGGTGCGGGAAAAGAGTATTGTGAAATTCCGCACCAGGCTCTGGTGTATCTCTTCCTCCTCCGCAGCGGAGTACACAGGTTTTCACTGGTGAACCATAGCCCTGAAAAGGAGAAGGAAAATATGTCAGCAATATCTGTCAGCAAACTATGGCACACATAATACACATAATACTCGACTGTAGTGATATAACTTAACCACCATATATAGCATCTGTCTGTCTATTGGGGGATACACATGTAAATGACCAGATATCAGTGCTCATCCGACAACTGTGCAACAGTACCTGACACACTCCATACGACAGACTAGTATACTGCAGCAGTCAGTACACTGGTTCAGGTCCAATGCACATCCTCACACTAGGGGTTTGTATCAAGGTACTGTATGGGGAACATTATCAACCCATGCACTGCATGCAATGCACGTTACATATTTTACTGGTAATGCACACTACTCTTACTTGCCATAACCCTACCTACACCACAGTGACATACAGGGTAACACAGCACAACATATGGCAATGTAGTATGTGTTGATCACAATACCTCACACATCTGTCTCTGGCCTCACACCAAGGACACACACTACCATGACAGACAGACAGTCATGGTGAGCAATCACACCAGTGCATAACATGCACCCAGTCACTGGCACACTCATTCCACCTCACATATTTGGTTTGCAATGTGTTCATGGGTGTGCATTGTGTCTTAGGTAGGTAGTATGCTTTTGGCCCTGGGCCTACAGCAGCATACTGTTATGCTACCCTGCCCCTTGTGACACATGTGTTATGATCATACCTGCTCCTTACAAACAGTTACACAGGGTGACTCATATGGCATATTACCTATCTGCATAACATTCAGCAGGGGTATGTCTGATATCTACTCATGGGGAGCCTTGCTTCTTAATTCTGTGTGGTTTACTCCAGGGTATGTCGTATATGTTGGTAGGGACCTGTACCTCCACCATGTGCTCTATACTGCAGTGACAAGGACGACAGACATAGGTAATTTGTGTTGTGGATGTTGGAGGTGTTACCATGGTTGTTGGACAACTGTCATGGGTGTGACTGAACTATGTATATCCAGCAGTGGTAACCTCTATGTAGGTAGTCTGTGTGCGCTCTGTGGTCTTGTCAGTCACTCTGCATAGGTAATGTGTTTGAGTGCACTGACACAGTTACTTGCATATGTCTGTGTCCTTCTCCATATCTGTAGCTGTTATGGGAGGTACATACCATGTAGGATATTGTGGGGTGTAGAGGGGTACAGTGACCTACATGTCCATAGCTGACACACCATGTCCGCTGACACATTCCATGTACAGGTATTACAAGACTAGTGTGCCACTGTGTATATCAATGGGTAGCCTATTGTACACTTGTTGACCCTGTTCCCCCCTGACACATGCAGTGGTGGGCAGGCATGCACATATGTGGTGGTTACTGGTGTCAGTGTTTTGGAATGGGGTATGGTACTCCAGTATCCACACTGGTGTTCACTCCATGCCTTTGTCACCAGGCACCTGTTGCAATACATCTGCACACATGTGCCTCACTCGGTATATATATATATATATATATATATATATATATATATATATATATATATAATATGTATATATAGGTATAGATATATACATATAGATGTGGGGAGAGAGGGGGAGAGAGAGAGAGAGACAGAGGGAGAGTGAGAGGGGGTGGGACAGAGAGAGAGAGATAGTCATATACAGACATATCTGTTGTCAGTCAGATCTGTCTGTATATGTATATGTATCTACATATATCTATATATGTATGTGTGTATTACATATATCTGTACGTACATATTCTATCAATCTCGATGTCTGTGCAGTAAGTGAAACCTGGTTCAAGGCTCCTGAGAGCACACCAGTGGTACCAGGCTATACCTCGTATCATGCTTTTTGGCCCCAAAACTCGGGCCAAAACAAAAAAAAGAGGAGGACTGTCCATATTCATGAAGGACAGCCACACCTCCAGGTTAGTGGCAACACATGAAGCATCAGAGACCATCCAGGTGCAAATAACCATAGGCAAACCTGCTATACAACTGGTAGCATGTTACAGACCACCCTCCCAATCTCAGGAACCACAGTCAGCCTTCCTGAAGACATTGGAGGATATGAATGTCCCACCACACACCATCATATTGGGAGACTTCAACTACCCTAACATACACTGGGTGCATTATTCTAGCCCAAACACCCTAGCCCAAAGGTTCCCGGAATTCACTAAGTCAAATGCAATGGAACAGCTAGTCACCTCTTCCACAAGGGGAGATAATATACTAGACCTGATCATCACAAACATGGGGACAATGTGCTACACACCGGAAGTATACCCCTCACTAGTCACATCTGACCACAAACTAATCACCCTTGATATACATATCCCACCTCCCCCACAACACAAAAGACTACAGTGAGAAACCTCTCACATGCCGACTTTACACTTCTTAAAACTGAGTTGGTATCCTTTAAGCCCACTGGGCCAGTGGAAACCACATCCCACAATGCAGACTCCTTCACAAATGCTTTCTACGGACATCTCCAAGAATGCATGGATCATGCAATCCCAAATAAAACCAAGACCCTCTCCACCAAGGGCAGGCGTCCTGTCTGGTGGACCCCAGCCATGAACAAATTGTATAACAAAAGAAGGTAGCTACTGCATGACAGAGCAGAATTCCATAAAGATAAGGCATCTCTGATCAGCACTAGTAGAAAGCTACATTCTCTCATACAAACATGCAAGGCCAACATTGAGAGGAAAATTGCTATGGACACTACAGATAACCATAAGGCCTTCTTCTGCTATGTTAGACACCTGGGTGGAAACCCTCAGATATGTTCAGTGTTAGTTCACAGTGACAAAAACTACACTGAACACACAGATATTGCCAACATTCTGGCAGACAGGTTCAGTGCAGATTTCTCCCCTCCCTCACCCCCAAATGAGGAATTACTTATCCCAGCTGACTGTAACCTCCCTGTCATCTCAGATGTCCAGCTGAGAACCGCCCTCAGCAAAGCTATAAACACAGCATCAATGGGACCCAATGGTATCACAGGTTGCGTGCTATGTGAACTCCAAGAGGAGCTAAACTCGCACATAAAATGCTATTTAACCATGGCCTTACTACAGCATATGTACCTGGACACTGGCATACAGCAACAGTAGTCCCACTCCACAAAGGAGGCACCTCTACAGACCCTGGTAACTACCGCCCCATAAGCTTAACCAGCCTGGTCTGCAACGCTATGGAAAGAATCATTATGGAACTCATACACAGAGACATTGGGGACTTACAGACACTTGATCCCACTCAGTTCGGCTTTGTAGAGGGCAGATCCTGCCTTTTGAACCTGGTTGACCTTTTCAAAACAGTCACTAGAGCCATTGACGAGGGCACAGCAGTCCATACAGCCTACCTGGACTTGGCTAAAGCTTTCGACACAATACCCCACTCTGGCATCATAGACATGCTCAACAGCTTAAATGTAAATCCATATGTCACAAGAAGGGTTGCACACCAGCTAACGGATAAAAACCCTAAAGTCAAAATCACTGGTGCCATGTCAGACTCAGAGCCAGTCACAAGTGGTGTCCCACAGGGATCTGTCCTGGGACCCCTCATGTTCAGCATTTATTTCTCAGATGTGGAAGCAAACATGGGAGGGTAGTGGCTGACAATGTTCAAAGATGACTGCATACTAGGCGCCATAGTCGATACACCAGCTGACACATACATCCTACAGAAAGGCCTCACTGAAACCGACAACTGGTGCCGGAGTCATGGCCTTAAACTGCATGCCAAATAATGTATAGTCATACCCTTTGGGAAAGACAAGGTACCCACATATTATCACATAGATAGTAACCCACTGAGTACAGACAAAGTAATCAGAGACCTGGGGACACAAATCGATACTGACCTCTCATTTGACACCCACATTGCCAAAGTGGTTGGATAGACTTCCTACCTTGCCCACCTTATCATGAAGGGATTCACATCCAGATCAAAGGAGGTCCTTGCACCCCTATACTCCTCCCTTATCAGGCCCATGACTGTGTACTATGCCCCATTTGGTATGTACCTCACCTGGCACTTGCAACAGCTAGGGGGACCCCATAAGTACTTCACCAGGAGGATCAAGGGTCTCCAACAAATGTCATATGCTGCCAGAATAAAGAAACTCCAGCTCTATTCCATAGCATACCGCCTACTTATAGTTGATCTGTGCCTGACGTACAAGGCCATGTCCAATCAGGAATTGATGGACATGTTCCACCTCGTAAAATCCAAATCCATCAGAACCACAAGAGCTACAGATTTAAACCTCAGCACAAATATGAATAGGACATGCTGTAGGGACAGATCCATAACTCAGAGGCTTCCCATACTGTGGAACAGGATCCCAGTTCATGTTAGGCAGAGACCCTCATGTGAATTCTTGATGAGTGGATGGGAGATCATAGGTTTACACCAGGGGTCATCTCTGTGTCACTACTAGACAGAGGCACAGTAAACTAATGCTATTATGTAAGGGGGTCTTCACTGTGTCACTACTATACAGAGGTGCAATTTTCTAAATCTATTCTGTACACTGTCTGCAGATAGCCTAGTACTAAACTATGACACTGTGAAACTATATATGTCTATGTATTTCTACATCCCTCTCTATCTATGTATACACATATGCATATTATATATATATATATATATATATATATATATATATATATATATATATATATACATACATATCTTGATACACATATATATATATATATATATATATATATATATATATATATATATATATATATATATACTCCTTTTTAGTTCCACATATGTATACACAGTAATGTACTGATGAACATCCATTACTGTACAACCTACTTGTACATTGCACTACAACCTACATTGCTATGTGCACATAGCTACCTTCACATACATATGTATGTAGAGCCTTCAGTGACAGTTGCAGTATGTCCCCGGCCCTATGCACATCTTCATATACATAGATACAGACCAATAACACATCTGGAGGGTTCACAGTATGTAGACTATTATACTAGTACTTTACATTACTTGTGTTTGTTGCAGCTGTTTACGTAGGCTAGCAGTTACTTGGCCTGCTGTCAACCTCTTTGTTTTGTTGTTACTGTTTTTTTAATATTTTCTTTCTTTCTTTCTCTTTCTCTTTCTCTTTCTCTTTCTCTTTCTCTCTCTCTCTCTCTCTCTCTCTCTCTGTCTCTACCTCCAGAGGGTGCAATGAAAGTATTGCATGTGTGGTCTGGGAGTACAGGATGCTTTTGTAGTATCTGCACATGTCCATGTGATGGCCTCTGCACCAATTGTTAGCCAGCATTTACTAATTGCATGCAGCCTGTTGTGTAGTGATTGCAGTTCTCACTGTGATTTCAGGACAGTGCTATAAAAAGGTCTGTTAGGTAGGCATAGCCCTTTCAGATTATCAGGGTGGGGACCATGCTGGTTTGCTGTGGACACTGTTCTGTGAGTGTAAGGGTTGGTATGTCTCTCATATTTCAGGCTGTGTTGTAGACACTGCAATGCATGTTGTTCTGTAAGCTGAGTATTCCTTCCTCCAGTGTCCTGTTCTCCGTGTGTATGTAAACTGACACCTACGACTAGTAATACTGTGTATATGGGTGTGTGTGCTTTCCTGCGGGGATTGTGGTGTAACTTGTATATAGCAGTGTATCTTGCAATCTGTTGCTATGGCTTCAATATGCTATGCCTTTACATTCACTCCTTGTATGTCTGCTAGGTGTCTTTCCTGTAATGAGTTGCTATGGCTTTCCTATTTTCCATTTACATTCACAGCTTGTAATGCTTGCTATATCTGTTTGGGCAGCAATTCCCTATGTGTTTGTTGTGGTAGGGTGTTACTGCATGCAGTGTGGTCTGGCCATGGTGTGTGCCTTGACACTTACAAGGGAATTTGATCATGCTGCTGAGCAGGCCTCAGATACTCTCAGGTGCATCTTTTATCAGCCTCATGGAATGGTACATATCAGTGGGATACTCCAATGAAATATTCTGATATTCTGCAGTTGTGTCTGTGGGTTATTTCGAGCATATGTATTACTACACCATTAGTGACGTGCAAGTGGTGCATACTTTCAGTAATTCATAGTTACCATTGCATGTGTAGTTACACCTTTCTGCCTATTATTAGTACATTTCACAAGGTGTCAGTGGGGCACAGTTGACATTTGTTTTCACATTAGGGACATCCCTGTAACTCAGTCACAGTTGCTATGTCTGGGCTCTTAACTATTCAACTATGGCAGTGTTTATTTTGCTCTGAGTATGTGTGTGGCTTGCCAGATGCTACTGTGACATTATTACCTATTAGCTACCATCTAGCATGGCTGTTTATCATCACACAGTACTATTTTACAAACCCGCTAGATTTGACAGTAAATATACATGACATGCTTTGTGTACTAGACCTGCTATATTCCCTTTACATTAATTCCTACTATTTTATGATATATTTCTTTCAGCACAATGTTCTTGTATAGCAGTCATGGCTTAGTGGTAAGTCATGCAGACTAGTGTTTCCAAGGTCCTGGGTTAGAGATTGACAGATGTATTTTATTTTGCTGCTGAGAAAACTACAGGCCTTGTCATTCAGAGTGACTAAGGCACTTTTAAGCAGTTGTAAGCGGGTTAGCGCTGGTTTCACGCATGCGCACTGCCGCTTAGCTTTGCGCACACATGCTTAGCTAAGCGCACAGAAGCGCACTCCCGCTTACTACTGCTTAAAAGTGCTTACTCTTGCACACACCTGCGCTATTTTCTTTTAAAGAAATGAAAATGGGGAGATAGGAGAGTGGTGAAAAAGGGGGCAAAAAGAGGGTAGGACAGTAGGAAAACAAGCTCGGGTTTTGCAGGAGGGATGTAGGAAAGGCCCATAGCTGCTCATTTTGTCATCAGTAACAGCTGTGCATATGTTTGTAATTTGGTATGAAATTTGAAACCTTCCACCCCTGAGAGAGGTGTGAGGACAACAATATTTGTTGTACAGCCAATTGTAATTGCCAGTTTACATGTCCAGCAGACATGTGTGCAAAATGGACAGCTATGTATGGGGCGTAATTTTTTTGTGGGTACAGAGTGCCCTTTTTTTTTTTCAGGTGAGAGTGGTATGTCAGGTACAGGAAGTCGGTATAGCTGGGGAGGTAGGTAGGGGAGGTTAACAGACAAGACAAACAAGATGCATACAGGGGTGCTGTATGACACATGTGGGGGGTTACACAATTGACGGGGACGGATGTTTGGATATCTCGAGCCCATGAGCCCACAGATGGCAACAGTGGAACTGAGAACCCCACACATGGGCAGTTGCCACTGTGCCTTCACTGCCCAGGATGGGGCTGTGCTGGGGGCTGTGTAGGACGGGCAGCAGGCATGCCCGTGAGTTGTGCCACCCATGCCTCAAGCTGGCCTGATCTCCCTACGCACCACAGTCCGGACACTACAGAGGGTGAGTGGATGTTCTCCTCCGGCCATGCTTGCAGAGGGGGGACGAGCCCCATCCCCTGCAGCGCTTCCACCCGCAGGTGGCACAGGGCCACCGGAGGAGGGTCCGGCCTGGGCACCACTGCCAGGTGCACTCGCCAGCTGAGGTGAGAGAGGTGGGTCCGCTGGAACCCGCCTTCCCTGTCATCCTATGTTTTGCATTATTTAATGACAGTTTGGGTTAGTAACGTGCAATACCATTCAGAATTAGTTGTAACAGCATGCATTAGTATTCCCATTAACCAAACACCCATACATTTAAGCCATTGAACAGCAAGCATAACACATGCATAATTTGAACAACAATACACAATCCAACAACATGCAGGGTTGATTGATGACAACAGGCCATCAGGTTTGGATGTATGAACAGGGCACATGCATCAACATACATGCAAATATGTATGAACCAACAGGACAATTGTCCAGGGGAGTTAATTTTGAATACACATACCCATTTCACGTGGAATGGATTATTTATGGTTATAGGGTAGGGTGAAAAAATATTTCATTAACAACTTCAAATACCTATACCTATGCTGTACATTTCTACTAGCTGCAGATATATACACACTACAGGTCTGACTACAGTTTCCTATGTGTAAACTTATGCATGTTGGTGATAGGAATGTTACTGCTACATCAATATACATTACATTTTTATTCATACACATTCATATCTGGCTCTGTTCAGCTACAGCATCCTGCTACATTTGCTTTATATGGCTCTAGACAACTGTGGATGTTTGGTATTTCATACAACCATACTATCTGCATATTGCAAACTGAGAGCAACATATCCAAATTGTGGGACACACATTCCAGCTTCAGTACTTTATTCCACACATTTCGCTGTTTGGTTGTGCCTGTCACATTCATTTCATTCTGTACTGACTGCAGTATACTTTATTCAGGAGTTATTACAACTTTATTGGTGGATTCATACCTCTTTCTCACACTCTCACTTGTTTTATTTTTACAATTCAGGATGGTACTTAATTCTAGGCTTTATTGACATGTTTTACTTGGTTATAACAATCCTTTCCAACAGTCTCACTTGTGTCATGTTTCAGAATTTAAACGGGGATATATTTCACACATGTGTTTTACTCAGCTTGTGTAGCTGTAATTTTCAGCCTGCTGCAGGTTATGTACTATTATATTACAGGTGGAACATCTTTATTTCAGACTTGTTTCATTTTTATTTTTGGATTACAGGCTGCATCACACTTATGTAATCACACAGTACTAGCAGAATCTCTCTTACACTGTTTACTTGCACTTTATATTAATAGGTGACTACACCGCACTCTTTTGCAAGCTGTCATATTTATATTTTTTAACAGTTACAGGGAGAGAATTACTAACCTGCCTGGTGGCACAACCGCACAAGCCTATCGGCATAGGCTCGACGATTCGCAGAATGAACACCTGCAGCTGCAATATAAATGAAGTAATATTGGAATACACATCTCCATAATATCAGCTAGGTTAACTTTCTACATAAATAATTACATGTAACTTACTCAGTAGTGGGGTGTTGGGCATTTGCCGGGCCTCCTGGATCCAACGGTTCAGTTGGTCCTGCTTCCGTCGCTTCAGGTCCGCATGGTGGTGACGGACCTGTTCACCAGTCCTTGGTATTCCTGTGGCACTGGTGAGATCATGTGCCAACCGGTCCCATGCCTCAGCCTTGTATGCTCCTCACAGGACCTGGCCCTGCATGAGTTGGGCCTCATGATCGTGGACAAGGAGCCAAACCATATATTTGGACTCCTCAACGCCCCACCTCAGAAGCAACTACCCTCTCCTACACCTGCCATCCTGACTGCAAATCGGTTCACAATCAGTTATGCTGTGTATTCCCGCCTATGGGGCTTATATATGCCGTTTTTCCTGCACTTATCTGTGATTGGCCATTTTGTAAATGTATCAGTTTCACAAAACCTGCTTTGTCATGCTTCTCTTTCCATTCATTCCTATATATATGCTATTACTGCATTTCTAAGAGCAGCTGTCATGGCTTAGTGGTTCAGTACTTTGACTATGGTGCATGGTATCCTGAGTTCGAGCCTGACCATTGCTTTTTATATTTTATGACTGTCTACACAGGCTAGAAGGTGTGTCTGTGTAAAGGCAGTTTTGATACAGCTTGCTCAACGTTGCCCGTCGGTTAGCTTGTTGACGTGGTGCGCAGTTCCGCGCAAACGGGTCATGCTGGTTTAAGCGTCGTTTGGCTCTCAACATGCATATTACGCTCAGCTCAGCTATGGGCACACAGTTTCAGCTTGTTAGAACTCTGCTCAACCCCGGGCACTCATTTTACACCTGTTAAACCACTGCTCACCTACAGGCACTCATTTTACACCTGTTAAACCACTGCTCACCTACGGGCAGATATACTCAGCTTGTGAGAGTGTAGCTCAGCTATGGGCACTTCTGACATTTGCTTTTTTTTTTCACACATTTCTTCATAATACATGGCCCATTTCATTACATTTTACATAAAAATAATTTTATACATGTACATATATGTCAGGGAATTGTTTCATGCTTATTTCACTAGGAATAAAAATTGATGTTGTGGGGGCTCAAACCATGACTGCCTCCTCTTCAGCCGACGTCTCTACCACTACACTATTGCTTCTTGGCTTACTTTGCATATTTAGATCTTATATGCTTTTCCACTGACTGCTAACTGTGGCTTAGCGACGGGCACGCCCACGCAAACGAGCGCACTCACAGGCAAACATCTTTAAAACTTCATTTAAGTTCATTTTTACATTTTATGTTTATAGTCTGTGGGGGCATGTGTTGTGTTGTGTTTATTGACATTTACGCGGACTCTGTCGTGGGGGTTTACTTTCGGGACTGTTACTCTTCTGAGGGCGTGTCCGTTTGCAGGGCTCGCCCTACGGACACGCCCCCTACTTTCTTACATGGACCGTGTTAGCCTTGGGTGTGAGTCAGCATGCCCTCATGAATATGCATGGCATGCTGACGTCACACCGTTTAACTGCAGCCTCCGTGTAAGCCTTGTAACTCTTACACTGAGGCTTCATGAATCCTGCCCGGAATTTTGTATTTTAACTTATATTTAAAGATTAGGCTAGCTGTTGTCAATGTTGTTGTGGGGTATGCTTTGCTTCTGTATCCTTACAGATCTTAATATGTTATACAGAAATTTCTCTCTTGTGTTACTTGTAGCCACACGGAAGTTGTTAGTCTTCTGTAATGTGTTTCTTGATTCTTACCAGCTGAATTATGGATCATTATTAGATTCAGTAGAAGTTGGAATAGCAAGCATTGAGAAATTTGTATCAAAAACAGGAATTTCATACTGGTTGATGTTGATGTTACTGAGAAAATCTTGTCCAAATCAGGAACCTCACTATTGGCGTATGTGGGCCTTACAAACTGTATAACTGCAAAGCTTGAATATTCATCTTTTATTGCTAATTCCTAGTGTTTATTGTTAGTTGGAGTATAAAAATCAACACACAGGTCAGTTGTAGTGCTTTGGGAAGTTCTGACATCTGACAGGAGCCTTTGTGTGTTGCTGAATATTAGTCTGGCAAGACAGCGTCATTTAAAGTTTCTTAATCATGTCATCCAGAGATGGAAATCATATCTGTTGTACAGCTGACCTTTGCTCTCACTGCTTCTAGATGATTTTCATGTGCAGTCTCTATATAACTCTTCTGTCATGCTTTTCCAATTATTAACCTTCATTCTTTTTAAAATACTTTGCATCTGGAAATAAGCATAATTTCATCTTTGCATTTCTCATACTTTGTTCAGCATTTGAATAATTATCTTTCTTATACCATGTATACTTATACAGAAATGCTTCACTTGTTTATAACACAATCTATTTCAGCCTCTTTTTCTTTCAAAGTCATGCTCTGTATACTGTAAATTCTGTTGTCAAGTTACATAATTTTTGTCAATCTTTCAAAATACAGAACTCTTTTTCACTCAAACATACAGTACCCAGCTGCAATATAAAGTTTTCCATCTTACATCTCACAAGTACATTAATCCAAGTTATCCACTGCAAATAATATCTGGTTCCCTGCCAGAATAATAAAGAAATGTATCTGCTATGGTGCAGATTGTCCTAAGTGAGCACTGAACCCAACCGTAGTATTCTGCAGACCCTCATGGTGCTGTCATTCCCACAGTTGTTTCTATTTTCAATACAACCATTACATTCATTCCATTTTTCTAAATGTCTGGGATTTTTTGCACAGTCACCACTCATGACCTAGACAATGAAGCCGTGTTTATTGTCTAGATCATGGTTGGGAACAAGCAAAAAGCCTGGAAACTGGGAGGTGTGTAGCATTTTCCTTAGCTGTGGCTACTTTGAATGGGGACACCACAGCACCGTGCTTTTTGGGGCATGGAAAAATAAATATGCTGTGAATTTACCCAGTGGCTCCCTAGGTGGCTACCTAGTTCACTTATATGTAAGGCCAGCCATCATTGTGCTCCAACCAAATTTGTCTGTGCTTGTCTTACACACAGCAAGACAGCTGATATTGTGTTACTCAGGCAATGTCAGAGTTTTACTATACATAAATGCATCTTGGATAATCAACATATGATTATTTCACCCCAAGTCATCTAAAACCTTGGTGGTAACTATTCAAAACATCAATACCTGAGGCTGCAAAACAGAAAAACTTTATTCGCAGGGTACAAGCCCCTACACCGTCAACTCCCCCAAGTCCTGCACAGACTTGGAGAAGAGGAAGAAAATTGTAAGCATGCAAAAATCACCTTATTGCTCTTTTTCAAGTCTTAGCACCATTAGAAAATGCTGTTGACATTCTAGTCATGACATTCTGAGTGTGGATCAGCTGGCCACAGACAAACCATAGGCTTCCCTAAGGTCTGCTTAAGGGACCTGTCATCACATACCCACATCTTTACTCATCAGTGCAAACTCTCATACGTACAGTGTAATGCAATGTAAATGCTCTTTTAAAATGTTTAATATAGTGATACACGTATCTGCACCATATAGTATCCTGTATAATTATAATTTTACTAAAAATTTCTACATCACCACTAATAGATGCCAGATTTATTTTACTGTGTATCCAAAATGTGGTTGAAAATTGACCTTCAAGTTGCAATCTGTCTAGCTCTAAAAACAAATAAATAAAAGTGAAATAATATCCTACTGCTTTTTGTTACTCTCCTTTCCCTGTTGTAACCATGGGATGTCTCTAAATAAGGTTAACTATATTTTCTCTCCTTTTTTTCTTTGTACACTGAATTGATAAGGTTGTTGTATTCATCTGTTATGTATTTCAACACCATTTATCATTTCTTTTTTTCTGTGTTTTATTTCTCCCATGCAAGTCTCCTCTTGGCCAAGTGACCCATTTGTTCTCTCTTCACTCTGGGTGGGAGTGGACTGAGGGGGGCATAATTTAGGCAGCCATCAGGAGTTTTGTTAATAAGGCCTAATGTTCTTCCTACTGGTGACTGACATGAGCACACATTTGCAAAAAAGCCCTGCAATGCCTCCCCTTCTGGCAACATGATGTGCATGCTTTTATATAAGTAATCTCCAGGAAAACTGCCCCCCCCCCCCCTTGGAGCAGTTTGCTTCCAAAGCAGCTTGGCAGGAGCTCTGTGCACATTCCTGGTCACAGTGCTGTATATACCATTTCTCCTGCCTTCAGCCATATCCAACACTGCAGCAGACCAGATGTATTCCCTGTCCCCAGGATGGCTGAGTCATATACTGCTCAGTTCCTCCCCTCACCTGGCTCCCCTACCCCTCTTCAGCCATTACCTGGCTGAAAATGAGTCACCTGGATTACAGCCAAGGCTCCATATCTCTGTGCTACACAGCCAAGTGACCATCAGATGTTTCTAATAACAGAGTTAAACTTTCAGTCATTAAAGAGGAGTTCAAGTAGTTTGTGGCCAGTTATTAATGTAAATTCTATCCAAAGAAATATATATGTACAAATGGCAAATGCTCATGGGCCATACTATAGCCAAATGCTCCTTTTAATTGTTGTAAATGTCTCTTTTCTGTGTATGACAATGATCTCCTTACATAAACTATCCCCTTTTGTTTGTAACCTTGCTTTTAGGGTTTCCAGCCATTCAAGTGCCTAAAGCAGGACATTTTATATTGAAATGTTTGGTTTTGTAGGACAAATCATAACCACAACCAGTGCAAAGGACTGCATTTCACTTTTTTTGCAAAAATAAAAGTTCAGTCTTATGGAATTTCAGTTGTTTCTGTTGTTTCATATACTATTAAGATATTTCAGATACAAAATAATTGTTTTATACAACTAATGGAAGAAACATAGGAAATATTTTTCTCATAAAATCTCAAAACATTTCCCATTTGTAAGGATTTTTCAGGACACAAATACCTAAATAAGGACTGTCCTACATAAACAGGGATGGTTGGTAACCTTACTTGCATTTGGTTTAGAATTTTCTTAGGCCTGCTGAATTTGCATCAACCTTTGATAATATTTTACATTTTGATCCGAAGTATTACAGTGTTTCTTAAGCCAAAACTTTGTTTAATTGCATAACTGCTTTCTCATGCCTGCTTGTCCATTTGCTGGCTATGAGTTTGGCCCCTAACAAATGCTGTTTGCTAATGCTGACGCTGCTCCTAGTATCTTAGCTTTGTCAGTTTCTGTGTTCACGTGGAAATTATGGTATTCAAACTTGCTCCCTGAATGTCATGAAAACATTTGTATACATTCCTGTATTATGCCACCATATTGTTTGCATTCACAGTTACCTTCATTTCCATGATGTTGCTCATTTACATTATACATTAACTTGCATTTGATGCTGATTGTGCTATTTTCTCAGGTCGAATGATCATGCTAGTTATTTCTGAATTGGCCCCGCCAGTGTGTTGCTGCTCATTTTTTTATGTAACTCAGTGTTAATAACAGCATCAATGGGACCAGATGGTGTCCCGGGCTGCGTCCTACATGAACTCCAAGAAGAGCTAAACCGAAACATAAAACTACTGTTCAGTCTCAGCCTTACTACAGGATATGTGCCCAAAGAGTGGCGTACAGCAACAGTGGTCCCTCTCCACAAAGGTGGTGCCTCAACGGATCCTGGAAACTATCGCCCCATAAGCCTGCCTAGCTTGGTCTGCAAAGCTATGGAAAGGATCATCATGGACCTCATAAATAAAGATATTGGGGACCTACAGACACTGGATCCTACCCAGTTTGGCTTTGTTAAGGGCAGATCCTGCCTCTTAAACCTGGTTGATTTCTTTGAAACAGTTACCAAGGCCATTGACGAGGGGAAGGTGGTCCACACAGCCTACCTGGACCTCGCAAAAGCCTTCGATACAATACCCCACTCGGGCATTATAGATAAGCTCACCAGCTTAAATATAAACCCCTATGTCACTAGATGGATTGCAAACTGGCTCAAGGCCAGAACCCACATGGTTAGAATTGCTGGAGCCATGTCAGACTCCAAACCAGTTACAAGTGGTGTCCCACAAGGCTCAGTCCTGGGACCTCTCTTGTTCGGTATATATTTCTCGGAGGTACAGGCCAACACGGAAGGACTGTGGCTGACCAAGTTCGCAGATGACTGCAAACTGGGCGCCATAATTGACTCTCCAACCGACACAAGCATCCTTCAAAAGGGCCTCATAGATACAGACAACTGGTGCCAGAGCCATGGCCTCAAGCTAAATGCCAAAAAGTGTATAGTCATCCCCTTTGGCAAAAACAAAGTGCCCACAAATTACCACATAGGTGGTAATCCATTAAGTACAGAAGAAGTAATTATGGACCTGGGGACCCAAGTTGATAGCAATCTCTTATTTGACAACCACGTGGCCAAAGTGGTTAGAAAAACATTTTATATAGCCCACCTAATCATGAAGGGATTCACATCTAGATCAGGGAAGGTCATCGTGCCTCTTTACTCATCTCTCATCAGGCCCATAATTGAGTACAATGCCCCTTTTGGGATGTACCTTACCAGACACCTGCAGCAACTGGAAAGACCCCAAAAGTACCTCACTAAGAGGATCAAAGGGCTCAAACAGATGCCATATGCTGCCCGGTTAAAGAAACTCCAGCTCTACTCAGTGGCATACAGCCTGTTCAGAGGCGATCTGTGCCTGACGTATAAAGCCATGTCCAACCCGGAATTAATGGACATGCTGCACCTCAGAAAATCCAAATCCCATCGAGCTACGCGCTCGAGAGACTTGAACCTTAGCACTGAAATAAATAGGACATGCTGGAGGGACAGATTCATAACCCAGAGGCTCCCTTCACTCTGGAATAAAATCCCAGTCCAGGTTAGGCAGAGTCCCTCATTGACTCTCTTCAAGAGGAATCTTGATGAGTGGATGGGAGATCGTAGGTTTACCCCGGGTATCACTTCTGTGTCACTGTTAGACAGAGGCACAGTATACTAACCTCGAAAAAGGGCATAGCAAAATAAATTTAAAATGGGTGGCGAAAGCCAAACACATTCTGGCTAGGCTTATAAATGCCCTAGGGCAGATAGCCTAGTATGAACCTATGAACCTATGAACCTAATAGTTTTTGAATCATGTGAATAGATTATTTGAATATGTACAAATTTCACAAAAATATCATAAGACTGTTTGTCACATTGTAAGTAATACTGGCTATAACACTGCTCTATGTGAATATGTACCAGTGTTTTTATTTTGCCTTATGGCTGACATAATGGTTGAAGTGTCCTTGGACCAGTATATTTACACTGATAATAAGTGTTAAAAAAAAACAAACAAGACAAAGAAATAAATAAAAGTAAGTAAGAGTTAAAAGAAAAGGTGTGGGAGTGTGAGATGATGTAAGGAATAGCAGTCTAGCTCAGTCTGAAAACTTATGTGACAGCCTGTGTAGATGGATGAAAATTAAGAACATTCAGGGAAGGTAATTTAAGGGGAGGGGGCAACTCAGAAATAAGAAATGAATAGAAAATCCTTTGATGAGATAAATGGAGGAAAGGAAAGGGTGAGAGATGCTATGCGCGGGGGAGGCAGTGACTAATAAATTAAAATGTCAGATCAGTGAAGACAAGAGTTTCACCTACCAATGAGGGAATAACTGGGATGTAGACAGTAATGGCAATGTGGAAGAATGAGAAAGAGGGGGGAGAAGAACACTAGTAAAGCATAAGATTAGAGGGTATTTTAATAAAAGTAGGGGCATTGTGAAAGTAAGATGTAGGACCATTTATAAGGACATACTAGTACTAAGAACAAAGAGTGAGATGTATGTCTTTGGTGACAAATATAATAAACTATATGGAGCAAGCTGTATAGATAAAGAATAGAAATATATTTGGGCAGGATTAGGCAAGGTCAGAGGCTTAATTAACGCTTGGTACCAGCAGATGGGAGTAACACATAGACTGTTCTGAGCACCTATGCAGGTAATGAGTACATGAAAATGGGGAGAGGATAGCTGTTATGGGTGTAGCTGGGGATAATCAGGTATGATCCACATACTTTGGGAATGAACGAGTGAGGAATCCTTCAAATATTCTTGAGAGATATCACACAGACTGGGAATAAATATTTTGAGAAGATGGCATGTAGACACCCAGACAGTGGAAGTTTGCAGTCATTGAGGAGGGAGATCAGCAAACAGGACAAGAGAAGAGTCAGTACGTGCAGCTGCAGATAACATGAGGCTATAGGTCAAAGGTTCAATAGGAAAGACAAGCTACAGGAATACAGAAAAAGGTGGAGGAGGGCATACCCGAAGATGTGCAAGAGGGACTAGACAGAGATACAAGAAAGTAAGGAGTATGTGCAAAGAAAATGTCAAAAAGAATCTGTAAGATGATATGTATCCCCAAGAAAAGTGATGGTGGATGTAGAAGGAAGAATGGACCATACATGAGTGATGAAGAGGGATGATTCATGTGAGGGGAAGAGTGAATGTTCATGGGGAATCAATCTAATCTAGTGGATCATCTGAGCACTGACCGATTCAAACAGTGGAGTTCTACTTTTTCTTTACCATTTTATTTGTTAATTGTTATCTCCATAAGAAGTGCCTCACTATGATTATATACATTTATACTTTTCTGAATAATAATTGAATAAAGAAAGGTAGAACATGGATAGGAACATGTAAGTAAAGACACATAAATTGTGGAATGCAAAAGTCATGACAGCATTACTAAACTTGTAATATGAATAAATAACTAGTACTTGTTGGGGGGGTGGGGTCCTAAAAGAAGACATTAAAATTACTACAAATAAAAATAAACATAATGGCTACAAAACATTTAGTACCAATATGCAGGCATTAAAATTTTTAGTAAAAATAGCCCCAAAAGTAGGTAAGACAGTATAGACAGTATATTTTTATATATTTGTTAACCGGGTAAGCCCACTGGAGACAAGTGTCACTTTTCAAGAATGACCTGGGACCACTGTCCAGTTATCTGACTTGTTCAGTGTCACACACTAGGCAAATGAAGATAGACCTCAAACCCTGTACCCTGGACTACAGGAAGCAGCTCTGAAATAGGTCTGATCCTTAAGCCTCTGCACTAACTATCGTACCTACTCTGGGATCCCAAAATGATTATGCTTCAGGTTGCATGCTCCTAGCAGTTACTCGATACCATATTAAAAAAAATCTGGAATACATGAAACCACTTAAGATAATGCAGTATCTCACATCACTCTACTCAGTTTCAAATGAGGAGTCTGGTCCACTATGCTGCATTACTTAGAATTCTTACATTGGTATTGAAGGCCAGTGTAAACGTTCCCAGTAGTGGAGCTGCCCATTAAGATAAAGAAGCAAATGCAGCAAAACTACAGCTCCACCTTTATGTTAGAATTGGTACTGCGTGCATTATATGGTGTACAGCTCAAATGTCTCCTGTGACATTTCTGACTCAGAAGTAGAGATGTATTGAGGCAGGCACGTTATTAGGACTGGGATGAGGAAGACCACATTCACGTGCCGTAGCATGTTACTGTATTTGTGGCCAGACAAATACATGCATTACAGGGATTTCCCTGCCATGCATGCAGTGATATGCTCAGAATACAAGTGGCACTGCGGGGATGGCTGGCATCAGAGAATCTTGTCAATTATGCATTGGGATTCAGAATCCCATTAAGCATTTCTGGTGTAGCAAATTCTCAGTTGTTTTAGGTAGTTGGTATAGTATCAGGAAATCTATAGGAGTATCCACAATTCTACCCCAAACTGTACAGAATCTGACTTCTAATATCAAAAGTATGTTGGGGGGGGGGGCAATCAAGTCCAAAAAAACAAATTAGATCTGTTGTAGACCACAGGTGAAAGAACACATACATAGAGTAGTAAAGGTGATAAACTCTGAAATATTTTAAAAATTCAAATGAGAAGAAATGATGCCTGAAAAAGAGAAATATGTGATGGGAAGGAATCTTACTGTACTCTAATGTGACTGGAAGGAAGCTTGCTATATTACTGTGGATATAGAAGGAAGGCAGTGGAACAGTAGTGGCAAAAAATGAAAGAAACACGAAAGAGAACAAGAGAAAGAAGAATTTTTGTAAGTAACCAAAGGAAAATCTACAACATAAGGTCAGGTATTTGTGTAATGGTATGCAGCAGAATCCAACACATGCATGTAATAATAATAATAATAATAATAATAATAATAATAATAATAATAATTATTATTATTATAAAATTGAATGTTAGTGCTCCTTTCTGTCATCTTGAGGTCTAGATCAAGGAAACACAAAGAAAATTGCTGATGGTATTGTTATCTGATAAATACAGTGCCTAGAAGAAAAATAAATGAAAAAGTCATGAAGAAATTGTGTAACTTTTTGCTGAAACGTGTAACAAAACATTTAACAACTTACTTGACCATTTCTTGTATTATTTCCTGCAGAGTTCTTTCCCTATAAAGGAAAGCAAGAAATGACTATAAACTATGACATGTCCTCATAATGAAGGAAATATGTAAACATGACATGAAGTTTATGAAGTTGAGTGATGTGAATGCAACTGAAAATCTGTGATCACTTGCATGGAAAAGGAAATCTTTGTTAACTGCACAGCATAAAATAAATAGCAATTAAAAAGCTGCTCTGTAGTATTTCATACTTGTTCAGTACATACTGTATATCAAACAAGCAAGACAGCTGGCACAGCACAGTGACTGTATTATGTTACAGCCTCCATACGGCTGGCATGATGGTTAAGGTGTTTACCTCACAGACATGAAATACAGCGTTTGAATCCCACCTTGGAAGCATTGCAAGGTTTAGAAAAGCTACCCCCAGGTGATTAATCTAGTAATAACCTATAATTAATGAAATACATGTTCTCAAAAGCGAAGTAAAACAACATCAGTTATCTTAGCAATAGTTAACTTCAAACTACACTGCTAGGAGATGATTTCTCTAGAACATTGACATAACCCCGTTATAACTTCTTGTTTATACATGACAGTTTGTAAAATTAATGTATCCTGTAGAAATGGGCTTGAGTCTCTCAGTAATCACTTGTGTTATGTTCAACTGTTGTCATGTTACTTGTCCAGACCAAAACTTCCAGGTAATCTACAGAAACAGACATGTAAATCAACCAGGCTTTGTTCAGTAGTTATAGATAAATGTAAATGGGATTGAAAAATTCTGATGCATTTTTTAACTCTGTGGATAAAAATAACTGTAACTGAATTGCCAAGAATATAACAGGAACTTTTGGGGGAAGACAATGGCTTTGATGGCATAATTAGCAGGATTTGCAAAGACATCTGAAACCAAGTCTGAATGGATGCCTTCGAGTAACAACTAGAAAGGATTCATGATTCAGAGCACTCATTAACAACAATGAACATCTAAACATTTCCTGCTAATCATCTCTTATGAGATATTCAACAATCTCCCTTCCTGAGAAAATTCTCAGCTATCCCAATTCAATTACACTTTAAGCACTGCAATGTAGTGTATGCAAATATTGTTTGCTTTATTCAGTTTGATGCAATTCTTCAGAACGTATCATTAAGGTTGACTCTGAAAGGATGTGAGCAGTATTGTACAGCAGGCTTGTGCTGAGGCCAGTTTGCCAACTCTCAAAAATAATTTTTACTGACAACTGCCAAGAAATTTGTGAATGGATGTATTTTAATGCTGACACCTTCAATGGGTACAGAAATTCAAAAGCGTCTTACTTTTATTCAAACATGAATGAAATCAAAGCAATCTACCATCTGCTTTCATGAATTTAGTTAATTTCCTCAAGGTTTCAGTAACTTTATCAAGTTTGTGACTCTCTATGTGTACTACATACTAACAGGTCTGCAAAAAGTCTTACTTCTCAGGTCTGTGATCTTAAGTAAAGAAATAATTAAATTGTGGGAAATGTCTGGCATGGAAAGCGCTCTAAGAAGGCATCCTAAGCAGCAGTTATGTCCTTAAAGAACCTGCTGCATTGCACTGGACGCATACCCTGTAGATGTGGGATATGGTTATTGTCTTCAGTAAACAGTGTGCAAACAGCCAATGCTATCCCTTTACATAAACAAGTCAAGAATGCGACTTCTAATGTTTATGAACAGTTAAGGTGAGATTTACCAACTTATATTTTTGTCTAGTTCCTTCTTCTTGCTTCCTTTATGAACTGAAACAGTCATTTGGTAATTTTTCCTGTCATATACAAACCATTTTTGTTTTAATGACTTATTTAGAATTATATACTCTTCACAGGCTACTACACTTTTTACAATATTTCTACTTTTTTGTTTCAGATTCCCTACAAAAATTTCAACTGTGAATATCAAACAAGGTATCACAACCAGTTTCACTGTCTACTGCTCTATTGTTAATGAATTATTTCATGCTGACGTCTTCAACTGTATTCTGCTTATATTACACCACAAGCACTGAAATACAATTTTTCTTGCAAATGTGCATTTTTTTTCTAAATGGTTCCACTCTAGATTCATATATTCATACATATTCTATGGCCACTTTGTCTTATGACCATTTACACCTTTCCAGTACCCTCCCTCAAACCACATCTCCTTTCGGCAGGAAAGCCATACCAGTCAATATTGGACTAAATTTGTGGACAACAGCAGTGGCGGCTGGTGACTTCAAATCAAAGGGGGGCTGCAGGAGACAGCTGAATGGGTGGGGTCAATGGGAACGGGTGCGGCCAACTAGAAAGGGGAGGAGCTATGCTCAAAACCGCAAAAACTAAATATACTGCCCTGGGTGCCATACCGTCATTATGAGAGTCCAATCAAGACAAAATGAAGTATAGAAGAATAAAAATATTTCAATGCATTGGCTGCATGACAGCTTAATATCTAGATGGAAACAAAAAAGTATGTGAGGCATGAAAAAATAAATTACTTTTTTTTAAATACATTAATGAAATGCCAGTCAAAATCAAGTATAAGAAAAACAAGCAGCACTCAACTCAAACCACTTCTTGCACTGCAGTTCTAATTATAATTTATATTCAGCTTTATTAAAGTACCAAGTAACATGCTGAAAGTAGAAATCTCTGATGCCCCCACTTGTAAAAATGTTCCTTATCCAAAAAAAGACCTGCTGCCTGACATCTATTTGTTTCATGGAGAAAACATGATCAAAGTAAAAAATGAAAAGCGAACAAGAAATAAGCTCAAGATACATTGCTTAAAAGGATTACTGTACAGGTTATGGACCACACGATTGGCATTCTGTTTACGGGTAAAGCCTGCAGAGATGACTGGAAGTCTCCAAGTGTAATGAGACTCTTAAAATAATGTAATCCTGTTCTTTATTACAAATACTAGCATATGCATTTCAATACCCAAGGCTTATACATTATCTAGTTAAGTATTCTCTACATGGCAACAGAAAGGCTTTCAATGTTGGCAGTTCTTTAACAGTATGCTTATTAAAGCTTACTTGCATCTTGCAATCTCAGCCAAGCTTACCTGATGGTCATTAAAGTATTGCTACTTAAACACAGAGCAAAAGGCACTTTGAGTAATAAGCATAAATCAACAGTACAAAAAATATGACAGAAACCAGACCATTCTGTAAAAATCAAGGACAGATGAAAAGCCACTCTAGTACTTGTGTCTACCTTGGATGGGGGGGATACTCTGCACATTTACACTGCATAACTACTCCTTGCCTTGCTTCGACACATCCAGAGTCACTACATGGGAGAGTGGGGTGCAACAAGTATGTCACAGTTTGAAATGTCTCTGGCTGACTTGTGATGGCCCTGACACATTTGTCATACCTCTCAACCTCAGAGCAAGAAATCTGGACAAAGTCATACAAAGAAATGGGACAAAAGTCCAAAAATAAGGACAACTTTTAAAATATTGCTCTTATAAACTTAGAAAGATAATAGAGGTCTTGCATTAGTATGAATTTTCTGAATGGTATGAAATCTGGAACTCAAATGTCTATCATTATTTTCTAACTTCAGTCTTTAATGATTTGTCACTAATTTGCCAAAAAAACACAATTTTATGAAAAATGGACCAAAATGTGATGTAAAAATATAAAATAGCAACACAATACAGCTGGGAACCTGTCAAAGAAGGGACACTTTAATATTAGTACCGCTAACTTGAGCAACTGACAAAATAAAATAATCTACATGCATTTCTGAAATAAAAGTAATCTAACGGATTATTACAGTTATTTCTTAATTATAAACCCTCCATGTTTTCTTCCAAAATTGCTATTTTATGGAGGGATCATTAGGGGAAGAGCAACATTTTGAGCCAAAATCAGGGACAGTTGAGAGGTTTGGCTATGCCTAATTCTATAAAGCAATTTATTTGCATGTACCTCTCAACCTGTTAATGCAATAAATCAGGACAAGGCCAAATATATTGGGGGAACATATAAACAGCACTAAAAATTGCTCTTGTATAAACTGAGACAGTTGATAGAACAGGTCTTACTTTAGCATGCATTTTTCTGAAGGTTATGAAGTCTGAAACTCAGTGTGTCATTAGTGACTTAATTCCTAAATGATTTGCCAGAAAACCACAAATTTTATGAGGAACAAACCAAAAATAAGAAGCAAAAAATCTATTCATTCTTTGAAAATCTGGACATTTGGGAGGTGTGGTTCAGCTGGGGCTGCCTAAGTTTGCCGCCCTTCCCCCTCACAAAACCATGCTTGAATGGAGCCTCCCCCTGCAGCCATTCCAATGATCCATTACTTGGCTGTTTCACTCCATTTACCATAAACACTAATGTGCATACTGATTTACTTCTATGATGATTTGAACTTCATTTTGAAAGTTTTATTTTGCATTTTACAGCACAAACACTAAGACATCTGCTAAACAAACTTGGCATTAAAACTTCTCTGCCATTGAAACTCACATTCATTGAAACAACATTGAAACCCACATTCAAAGAAAATCCATTTTACCCGTCGCAGATAAAGATTAATTCTGGGCTGTTTTCAAATCATAGGCCCCTTGCATATGAAACATACATGTGCTCTTTGATACACCTTCCTATTGCTTTGAACATTTTTCCAGTAAACAATGAAACAAAACGCATGCACCAATGACAAAACTGCCCAATTCAGAACATTTACATCATAAAAGTCTACTCAGACTTCTACAGTCCACTATTATCAGTAAATATGCACAATTCTACAGTCCATCATTATCAGTAAATATGCACAATCTCTAAAGTAGTAAAAAAAGTCATCTAAATAATTCCATGTTAAATAAATCTGTAATGAAGAGGTTGCTGCTAGCAATCACCTTTATATTTCATGGTTTCATCGAAAAATAAAGTGTCTGATGCCCCTGAGGAATAAATTGCCTAAATTACATTAGAAATAAGCTAGTAATATTGCAATAGGAAATGGATGGCAAACTGATAACAGGCTCATAGTATCTTAACTTTCAGTACGGCAGTATTCGCCCCTTATGGGAGTAGAACCAACAACCTTCTGCATCAAAAGCAAGTACACAACCTGTTGTGCTATTAGAAATATGAGCTGACTTAGCATAATCAGCACTAAACTTCTCTTCCCCTGCAGCTCTCTGGTCCTTGTAAAATCTACTCAATACTCAACTGCATCTCAACTTCGCAGCACAAGAAATCTGGAAAAAGCCAAATTTATTGGGGTGGGTCAAAAGGGCAAATACCAGGGACACATTAAACATTGCTTATATAATCTTGGAAAGCTGCTAGAATAAAATGCTGTGTTATCACTGTACATTTTACTGCCAAGGTCCCTGTGCAAAACAGTCAAGAGCAACATACCACTATGCCAAATCAGCTGCTTTGTGAAAGAGAGGAAGACTGAAACTTAAATGGCTATCATTTAATGAATTCAGTTCTCACCATAGCTGTCAACCTCTTAGCACAAAACACCTGGACAAACCCAGTAATGAGGGAATACAGCCCTCAAACATATTCAGTGAATTCAGTTCTTGCCATAGCTGTCAGCCTCAGCACAAAAAACCTGGACAAAGCCAATAACAGGGTATTACAGTCCCAAAAATAAGGACAAATTTCAAATAGTCATCTTATAAACTTAAAAAATTGCTATAATAAAAGGTTGTGTTACTATATATTTATTGCTAGAATAAAAAAATTGTTTTACTATGCATTTTCTGAAGAATATGAAGTCTGAAATTCAAATGCTTGTCAATTTTACTTCTGACGGAACAAAAACAATTTTCAGCAGAGGCACAGGGAGAAATACTGTAGACACATGTCTTTGTAAAATGGCAGGACACCAGAGCAAATCCACACAAACACAGGGATAAGATGCAGACTCCACACAGAAGGCACCCCAGACAAGAATCAAACCAGAAAACCTATAGCTGTGAGGCAACAATACTGCCACTGCACCATCAAATATGTAAGGAATTAAACATTCAGAAACCTGAAGTCTGAAGTCACAATGTTTGGCATGCAGTTAAAGTTAACTTTAAACTTTTAGTATGTAGTTAAAGAAAGTAGTTGTGTAAAATCTTACCATAACAGTATATGTCCTTCTCTTCACTGTTGCACCATTTTAAACATAAGGGATCTCCTGCCTAGGGCAGCCTGACACTTGACCATTATACAAAAGCCTAATGATCTTGTATGTGCCGTACATCACACTTATGCTCCCTGTTCAGAATGTAGGTCATAAAAGGGATGTATAGACGCAACTACCCAGGACTGAATTGCCCCAGAAGAGAACAGTCTACAGAGGATAAAGTAGTCCATGCACATCCAGAAGAAAAAAAATGCAGAAGAAAAAAGGGAAAATGCTCAGCCAGAAGGGAATCTAAAACAAACAAACAACAACAACAAAAAAAAAAAACAGAACAAACAAGAGGGGGGTTGGTAGGAGGGAATGCATACTGCAACAATGAAGAGAAGAACATCTACTGTTATGGTAAGATTTTACACAACTGTTTTATGTCATTTTATATCACTGATTCAGTATACTAAACAGAAGAGAGAGTAAAAAAGCTCAAGAAACAGAATGAGAGGTAGAAGGCTGAGAAGAGTCCTCAATGAACACATATCAAATGGTTTCAGCAAAACCATATCCAACTTATAATTCTTAGTAAAGGTATACACTGAAAACCAAGTAGCAGCTTCATGGATGGAATTGGTGTACAACCTGTGACGCCTGTGCACTGGGCTAGTAATGAAGGAGCCTCAATCCTCACCACAACCTCCAGTGAGGGGCATACACATTGGGGGGATAACAAGTCATACACACAGTAAAGTACAATTTCCCTTAAGAGCACACAGAGATCACAGTCAGTCTGGGGCTGGTTTCTCCCTTTCTCTCCAGATCCCCAATAACACTCCCCACTGGCACAACTATAGGGTTCAGATCTCAGCTGAGTAGTCATGCCAAAACCTCCAGTACCCTCTCTGTCCAAACAGTGCTTTGTGTCCCTTCCCAAGTAGCTGACACGCACACACTTTGAGATTTAGTTTGTGTACAAACACACAGACATGCCTGGGGAAGGCTGGCACAAGTTCTCCACCTATGCTCCCTCCTGCCAGGCTATAAGGTAATAATCACTGCCATCAACTACTCTTATCAGCTACTAATAAGGCCCTTTCCAAAGGGTGACCAATTTCACTATGTAATATTGCTGTTATCCAAATAGCAAGTGTGCTGAACAGCAAGACTATTGGAGTGGCTTGGACAGTATCACTAGTTACATGCAATGTACTCTAAGAGCTTAAATTATCTCTACACACTTGAAGGGTTTAAAAATATTTAATAATAAATAATAAAAGCACAAGACAAATCTCATCAATTTAACACAGTACTAATCAAGAGTTCAAAGATCACAGGAAACTTTTAAAACAATATTGTAGGATTGTCTGACATAAATATAGAAAAACAGCTAGACTAATCTGGCTATATTTCTATCTAACTCTAAGAGAAACAATGTTCTAAATAACTTACATATAGAGCAAAGCAAGTGCTGGTGAGATGTTGTCAGCTTCAGACAAAATACAAAATGCTCATATCTTTCTCTCTGAGAAAGTCTTAAATTAATAACACCCAGTACTGCTGAATCATTTCACATTACATCATTTTTATCACTTTTCATTTAGTTTTCAGGCTAACAGAAACTCAGAATTTGCATTTCTTTGTAAATGTACCTGGCCAGGAAGCCACAACAATACAATACATTTTACATGTAAAATCTAGCAATTATCTCTGTCTTAATAACAATATCAAGAATTTGCTAGCCCAGACATCCTGTCTCTGAGCCTGAGATCAAACACAGTTGTAATTCTTTACTTAACAGCTTTCTTCCAGCAGGGTGCACGGTTGCTATATTTTTGAAGTTCAGCATATAACACAGTTTTCTTACATTTAGCTTTCTTACATTTGTAGAAACAGGCCTGTAGATTACATTAATATTTACATGACAGAATTATCTACAAAATTCTATTTAGCTAGGCTGGTAGCCTTCACATAACCCCTTGAAGAAGGCAGCAGAACAGGTAACTGCCCTAGTGGAATGAGCTCTAGCAGAAGTAGACATAGAGTAGACATAGATTTGCCATGAAAAGTATAACAAAAGGAAATGGCCTTAAATGTCCAGGAGGAATTTGTTTGCCAAGAAGCATCCAAACCCAATGTCCTGGTATGAAAAGAAACAAAAAGCTGATCAGCTATACCTTATCAGAAGAAGAAATAGGGTTATTAACTGTAAAGTCAATGGTACTAAGTGCCATGTTTCCTCTTTAACTCCAACCAACTTTTTGCTTTTCTTAGTGACACCCACAATTTTTTATGAATTTGCAAACATGTTCAAAATTTGGAGTTTTGTAAATTGTAAATTTACTGATTTTTTGGCAGTCTCAGTTAGGTCTAATGCAGTACTGGTATTACAGATTTGAGTCAGTCCTGGTTAAGAAGCTGCTGCTGTTTTGGGATTTCCTGACAGCACTGTAATAGTCTTACTTTGTATGTTCCACATTCACTCAGGAAGACTTTTCAAATGCCTCCAAAGATGATTTGCCATATGGGGTTTGTGTACCTGTGTTTTTTCTTTTTATGACTGAGTGTACATGCAGAATTGTTGTTAGGCCATGACTAGATTTCTCCAGTTAAAAACTTGCTGTAAAGTTCTGAATGTGGGAAAGGTTCTGGGGATGGCTCAGAGACCCCTTCTGCTTAAGTTCCACAACCATTTGTATTTTGTGAGTGAAAGAGAATGGAAATAAGTAAATCCATGTTGCTCCTCATACATTCTCAATGGCCATATGCAATATGTTTTGCTATTGGGAATAATGGCATTGTCTGTAATTGAATATATCCGACAATGTGCATGCTGATTCACTGTAAACCCAGCACTGCTAGTAGGATTATATCCAGATGGTGAAATAGATATCGCTAAAGGCCTTTGTAAAAACCACAGTCACTGCTTTCCCCATGCTGCTAAGTGGAAGACCTAAGTAAAACAGTATCTCTCTCTTATGTAGTTTAGGACTGCTGCTTTTAGAAGAATATTATATAAAAATAATAAAAATTATTTAAAAGAACTTCAAGGGATATTAGGAGTGTCGGAGCAAATAGCTCCATGTATGCACCCTCCTGACTCCAGGAGCTGCATTGAATCTGTGTTACTTTGCAAGAGTTAGCGCTTACATGTGCACACCTCACTCCCCACTGGCCCTGGTTTTCAATTATTAAGGAATTCCCAATATTATTCTAGCATGTCCAAAGGTCAGTTGTCAATCTCCTCTCCGGTCCAGCTGGTGAATCTGGGAATCTTGAGGCAATGTTACAACTGCCTCATGTACACAGACAACCCTCTCCTCCTCCCAACAAATTCCAACACATGTGAGAGATGCAACCATATAGCCAAACTGGAGGCTAATCTCTCTCAACTCAGTACTGGCATAACCAGTCAGGAGGAGAAGGAAACCACACTCACTACAATTCCAGTCTCACATAGACCTACCACGACAGCAAACCAAACACATAATCACACAAAACATACTCAGAGGCTCTAAATAAAGATCTGCCAAGCAGCAGAGACCTCCAAAGCAGACACCCAAGCAGCCGCTACCCCAAAACAAAACACGTGCAACACATATCTCACAAAGCCAGTGTGACAAACAGTCACAGCCCTTAAGACTAAACAACACACCTGATACACTTGTAATAGGTGACTCTATCGTCAGGCACACTGACGCCCGCTCACCAGGCTGAACAAGGAGAGGGTCACGGTGAGCAGCCTGTCGGGTGCTAGGATCCGCCACATAACACAAGCACTCAGGTCACTCCAAGGCAAGTACAAATATGACTCAGTCATTGTCCATGCTGGTGTGAATGACCTGAGACGTACCTCCCTGGACTACATGAAAAGAGACATAAAGGAGCTCTCTGAGCATGTAGCCCAGGCCGGTATGACCCTGACCTTGAGTAGCATCTTACCCTCACCAAGAATGATGCCACAATATGAAGACAAGATGATCAATTTCAACAATTGGCTTAAGTATTGGTGTCATTCAAAGGGGATCCGATGCCTATCAGCCTGGGATGACATGCTCGACAAGCCACGATCCTTCGCTAGGGACGGCTTGCACCTGTCAGCCCTGGGCTTTCGGATATTGGCAAAGGCTCTTGCTACCCCCATAGTGCCTTTTTAGGCAAGGCACAAAAGACAAACCCACCTCCATAGGTATCACAAGGGATAAGAAACTAAGAGTAATGCTACTCAACGCCAGAAGTCTAAACCTCAAGATGCATGCACTCGAAACTCTCCTTAGCATGGAGAACATCGATATCTGTGCAGTAACAGAAACCTGGTTCAGGGCTCCTGAGAGCACCCCAGCACTACCAGGTTATACCTCATACCATGCTTTTCGGCCACAAAACTTGGATCGAACCACAAAAGGAGGGGGAGTATCGATATTCATCAAAGATACCCACACCTCCAGGTTGGTGGCACAGCACAAAGCATCAGAGACTATCCATGTGCAACTAACAGTGGGTAAAACTGCCTTCCAGTTTATAGCCTGCTACAGACCACCCTCCCAAACCCAGGGACCCCACTCGGCCTTCCTGAGAACACTGGAAAATATGAAGGTCTCTCCAAACACCATTATATTGGGCGACTTCAACTACCCAAACATAGACTGGGAGCATTACTCTAGTTCCAACACCCTAGCCCAAAGGTTCCTAGAATTTATAAACTCAAATGCTATGGAACAACTTGTTACCACTCCCACAAGAGGGGAAAACATACTGGACCTGATCATCCCCAACATGGGGACTCTATGCTCCAGACCAGAAGTGTATCCCTCACTGGTAAGATCAGACCATAAACTAATCTCACTGGATATTCACATCCCGACCCCACCCCCTGCCCAGAAAACCACAGTGAAAAACTTCTCTAAAGCAAATTTTACACTCCTCAAAACTGAGGTGGAATCCTTCAAAGCCCCCGGGCCTGTGGAAAATACGGCCCAGACCGCAGAATCCTTTATAAACGCATTCTATGAACACCTTCAGGAATGCATGGATCATGCGATCCCAAATAAAACCAAGACCCAATCCTCCAAATGCAGACGTCCTGTCTGGTGGACCCCAGCCATAAACAAACTATACAATAGTAGGAGGAAGCTACTAAATGATAAAGCAAAATCCCAAAAAGGGAAGGCATCACTGATCAGTATTAGCAAAAAACTACGGGCACACATAAAATTGTCTAAGGCCAGCTTCGAGAGAAAAATTGCACAGGACACTAAGGATAATCACAAGGCTTTCTTTAGTTATGTTAGGAACCTGGGTGGTAATTCCCAGATATGCTCAGAATTAGTCCAAAATGACAAAAAATACACCGAACCCACAGACATTGCCAACATCCTAGCTGACAGGTTCAGTGCAAACTTCTCCCCCTCCCACCAAAAGGGCAAATATCTATCCCAGCAGAGTGCTGCCCCATGACATCTCAGATGCTCAGGTAAGAGCCGCCTCTCCAAAGCAAAAACACAGCATCAATGGGACCAGATGGTGTCCCGGCTGCGCCTACATGAACTCAAAGAAGAGCTAAACCCAAACATAAAACTACTGTTCAATCTCAGCCTTACTACAGGATATGTGCCCAAAGAGTGGCATACAGCAACAGTGGTCCCTCTCCATAAAGGTGGTGCCTCAACGGATCCTGGAAACTATCGCCCATAAGCCTGACTAGCTTGGTCTGCAAAGCTATGGAAAGGATCATCATGGACCTCATAAATAAAGATATTGGGGACCTACAAACACTGGATCCTACCCAGTTCGGCTTTGTTAAGGGCAGATCCTGCCTCTTAAACCTGGTTGATTTCTTTGAAACAGTCACCAAGGCCATTGACGAGGGAAGGTGGTCCACACAGCCTACCTGGACCTCGCAAAAGCCTTCGATACAATACCCCACTCGGGCATTATAGATAAGCTCACCAGCTTAAATATAAACCCCTATGTCACTAGATGGATTGCAAACTGGCTCAAGGCCAGAACCCACATGGTTAGAATTGCTGGAGCCATGTCAGACTCCAAACCAGTTACAAGTGGTGTCCCACAAGGCTCAGTCCTGGGACCTCTCTTGTTCAGTATATATTTCTCGGAGGTACAGGCCAACACGGAAGGTCTGTGGCTGACCAAGTTTGCAGATGACTGCAAACTGGGCGCCATAATCGACTCTCCAGCCGACACAAGCATCCTCCAAAAGGGCCTCATAGAAACAGACAACTGGTGCCAGAGCCATGGCCTCAAGCTAAATGCCAAAAAGTGTATAGTCATCCCCTTTGGCAAAAACAAAGTGCCCACAAATTACCACATAGGTGGAAATCCATTAAGTACAGAAGAAGTAATTAGGGACCTGGGGACCCAAGTTGATAGCAATCTCTCATTTGACAACCACGTGGCCAAAGTGGTTAGAAAAACATTTTATATAGCCCACCTAATCATGAAGGATTCACATCTAGATCAGGGAGGTCATCGTGCCTCTTTACTCATCCCTCATCAGGCCCATAATTGAGTACAATGCCCTTTTGGGATGTACCTTACCAGACACCTGCAGCAACTGGAAAGACCCCAAAAGTACCTCACCAAGAGGATCAAAGGGCTCAAACAGATGCCATATGCTGCCCGGTTAAAGAAACTCCAGCTCTACTCAGTGGCATACTGCCTGTTCAGAGGCGATCTGTGCCTGATGTATAAAGCCATGTCCAACCCGGAATTAATGGACATGCTGCACCTCAGAAAATCCAAATCCCATCGAGCTACGCCGAGAGACTTGAACCTCAGCACTGAAATAAATAGGACATGCTGGAGGGACAGATTCATAACCCAGAGGCTCCCTTCACTCTGGAATAAAATCCCAGTCCAGGTTAGGCAGAGTCCCTCATTGACTCTCTTCAAGAGGAATCTTGATGAGTGGATGGGAGATCGTAGGTTTACCCCGGGTATCACTTCTGTGTCACTGTTAGATAGAGGCACAGTATACTAACCTTGAAAAAGGGCATAGCAAAATAAATTTAAAATGGGTGGTGAAAGCCAAACACATTCTGGCTAGGCTTATAAATGCCCTAGGGCAGATAGCCTAGTATGAACCTATGAACCTATGAACCTATGAACATGCCCAGTGCATACACATTCCATAACTTAGCTGTCCAACTATACTGGAAGAGGTATAGAAGAACATTAAAATCCATTAAAACTGACATTATTTAGGAAAGGTAAGACATCTCTTTCTCACATAATGTCAATGTATAATAGCAATCACTCATGTTTGGGTGTGAGTAATGCAAGATCTACCCATGGCAAGATTTGTTTGATCTCTTGAGCTTTGCCCCACGACCAAACCACAGCAACCATGGGTACTATAGGAGGTTTGCTCATGAAGCGAATCATAAGTGATCAAAACAGCCATTCATAGGAAAATCCCTCATAACTCAGTCAGACATGAGATCTTGCTAACTTATTTATTCTTTTCCAGTTTACAGAATTTTGCACAGCATTGTGGCATCACACTAGGGTCATCACCCTCACTGTACTAACAGAAACAAATTATTTTTAGATCAAAGAAGCTTTTTTAACATGTAAAAAGACCTTCAAACAGATATTGCAGCTGTTCAGAATTGACCTGAATGAAATAGTCTGTCTATTAATGTAATGAATATATACATCATGAATCTTTGACATGCAAAATGGCTGACTTACAATGGTCAACCATAACATGCTGAAAATTATTTACACCAGAAACACCATTACCTGAAAACCTGTATATCAGAAAAGGAAACAAATTTTCTTTTATGTTCTACAGACCATAACTGTACTAAACATTGAGGTCAAATGTATCTGAATGGTAGTAATGTTATGGAAAGTTTTTTTCTCTTTGGTAAGGTTCATGGTTAAACTTAGGGGAAGGGGCATGGATAGGGTTAGGGTTAACCTTCATTACTAAGATGGAGAAGGGGGACTTCACCTTCCCTTTTCACTGTGCCCTCACCTTAACCTTGCAGCTTACCTTAGAAAACCCCTTTCTGTAATGCAACACTACACACGACAGCTTGGGCACTCACCACACACACACACACTCACACACACACACACACACACACACACACACACACACACACACACACACACACACATGAATACCTAACTGTTTGGCTTGGTTCCTTGCTTTAATTCTTGCAGCATGCTGAAGTCTTTACTGAGAATATTTTGTACCAGCTGAAATATGTTTAGAAAGTCATTAGGTCCACCAGAGTCTGCATGATCAACTAAGAAAAATATTCTAATGCTTAAGTTAGACTATGCCTTGCAAATGGTCACCTTATTTTTATCTCTCTCTCTCTCTCTCTCTCTCTCTCTCTCTCTCTCTCTCTCTCTCTCTCTCTCTCTCTCTCTCTCTCTCTCACACTCCCTCTCTCATAGAGGTAGATTATTCCACCATCCTCCCCAGGTATAACCTCATTGTCACGTTTAATTCTCATTCTTTAAGATCTCAAGAATGGAAGACAGAGAACTCTTAGAAGAACTGTTTTTTTTTCTAGACAATCACAACGGCTAAAAAGGATCAGTGGACCAGCTCACCTATTCAGGTAAAATAAATAAAATGGCTCATTTAAAAGTAGCCATTGTTGCTTAGAACTGTATTCTTGCTTCCTTCAGAAGAAAAAGTAACCTAATCAGTTCAAAGTCTTGCTGGAGTGCTCAGGTGTTGATTAATTTCTCTGCTACAGGTGTACACATTTGAGGTGACTGTGTGTCTTGTATTTCCATCACATATCTTATGTGTTCATAGGTTCATAGGTGGTTACTAGGCTAACAGTCCTGGAGTCTATATAAGCCTAGTCCAAGATGATTCCCTGACATCATGCCACCCAAAGTTAGTTCCCAGTGCCCCTGTCAAGCAAGGCCACTGAAGTGATTCCAGGGGTGAACTTCCTATTGCCTATCCACTCGTCAAGATTTCTCTTAAAGAGGGCCAGTGAAGTGCTCAGCTTGACGTGAATGGGAAGTTTGTTCCAGAGTATGGGAAGTCTCTGGGTTAGGAACCTGTCCCTCCAGCATGTTCTGTTTATTCTGGTAATGAGGTTTAGGTCCCTGGAGCGTGTGGCACAGAGGGATTGGGATTTCTTTAGGTGTAGCATATCTAGCAGCTCTGGGTCAGACATGGCTTTGTAGGTCAAGCAGAGATCGCCTCTAAGTAGGTGATAAGAGATAGAGTATAGCTGGAGATTTTGAGTCTGCCCATATAGGGCATGTGTCTAAGGCCTAAGATCCTCTTAGTGAGGTATTTTTGTGGCCTTTCCAGTTGTTGTAGGTGTCTAGTGAGGTACATACCAAATGAGGCATAGTATTTTATAATAGGTCTAATGAGGGATGAGTAGAGAGGGATTATGACCTCTTTCTTCCTGGATGAGAAACCTTTTGTAATGAGATGTGCCACATATATGGACTTTCTGACTACAGTGGCAATGTGGTTATCAAAGGAGAGGTTGCTGTCAGCCTGTGTCCCCAGGTCTCTTATCACCCCTTCAGTGTTTAGTGGACTACCGCCTATGTGGTAGTTCATGGGCACTGAATTTTTCCCAAAGGGAATGACAATGCACTTTTTGGCATGAAGCTTAAGGCCATGGTTCTGGCACCAGTCACTGGTGTCAGTGAGGCCTTTTTGTAGAATGTCTACATCAGCTGGAGAATCAATAATGGCTCCCAGTTTGCAATCATCTGTGAACTTGGTCAGCCAGAGTCCCTTTGTGTTGGCTTGAACTTCAGAGAAGTAGATGCCAAACAGGAGAGGACCTAGGACCGATCCCTGTGGGACACCACTTGTAACTGGACGGTAGTCAGATTTGGAGTCCACTACTTTTACAGTGTGGGTTCTATCGGTAAGCCAGTTAACAACCCACCTTATGATATAGGGGTTTATGCCTAGTTTAGTGAGTCTATCTATGATTCCTGAGTGAGGGACGGTGTTGAAGGCCTTGGCAAGATCTAGATAGGCTGTGTGAACTACCTTGCCCTCATCCACAGCTCTGGTGACAGACTCGAAGAAGTCTATTAGGTTGAGAAGTCATGATCTACCTTTCACAAACCAAAACTGCATGGGGTCCAGAGTTTGGAGATTCCCTGTGTCCTTATTTATAAGGTCCCTGATGATGCACTCCATAGCCTTACATATCAGACTCGTCAGACTAATGGGGTGGTAGTTCCCAGGGTCTGTAGTCACTCCCCCTTTGTGGAGTGGGATGACCATAGCAGTGCACCATTTGGTAGGAACAAAGCCTGAAATAAGGCTGTGATTGAACAAGATACTCCAGTGTGGTGCCAGTTCACTTTGAAATTCATGTACAACACAGCCAGGGATATTATCAGGTCATATGGAAGCTGTATTCTTGGCTTTGGACACCGCAGTTTTTACCTGTGTAGCTGTGATAACAGGGACTTGGCATTCCTCAGGTATTGTGATAGGCCTTTTGGGGGTGAAAGGGGGGTAAAGTTCGCACTGAACCTGACGGCCAATATGTTGGCAATATCAGTTGGTTCTGTATATGTATTGCCATTGTACTGTAACTCAGAGCATATCTGAGTATTGCCATGTAGATTCTTGACATAACTATAGAATGCCTTGCGGTTGTCTTTAGAATCTGCAGCAATTTTGTTTTCATAGCTAGCTTTAGAAGATTTGATGAGGGATCTCAGTTTTTTTTTGCTGAGGCTAACAAGGAAGTTTTTCCAGTCTTGGAAATTCACCCTTTTCTGTAACAGTTTTTTCCTTCTGTGTAGAGTTTGTTTATGGTGGGGGACCACCGGATTGGCTTCCTTTTTTTGGAGGACAGCATCTTGCTTCTGTTTGGTATGTCCCATTCCATGCACTTGTGTATGTGCTCATACAGTGCATTGGTGTATGATTCAGCAGTCCATTTGCATGGGTGTCGTGAAGTTAGCTACCTCTGTTTTTAGAAGCCCAAAATTCGCTTTGGAGAAGTTTTTTATGGTGGTTTCCTTTGGGGTGGTGAGGGTGGGATTTGGATATCCATGGTGATTAGCTTGTGGTCAGAGCTGACCAGGGATGAGTTGATTACTGATGTAGAGCAGCTTTTGCCCATGTTAGTAATGACCAGGTCATGCATGTTTCTACCCTTGGTGGGGGTAAGCATGAGTTGGTCCAGGGTGTTTGAATTAATGAATTCCAGAAAACATTGAGCAAGTGTGTTGGTACATGAGTAATTTTTCTAGTTAATGGAGGAGTAGTTAAAGTCTGCCAGTATAAGGGTATTGGGTTGTACCCTAATATTTTCCAGTGTGTTTAGGAATGTGGAGTGGGTATCTTGGGACATGGTGGGGGATCTATAGTTATGTTTAGCTACTAGTCTGGAGGTGTGCATATCCTTTATGAATATGGAGACACCACTGCCTTTAGTACTTCGGTCCAGGTTTAGGGGCCTAAAGGTGTGTTATGAATTATAGCCTGGTAGTGCTGGGGTGCTCTCTGGAGCCTTGAACCAGGTCTCAGTCACTCCACAGATGTTGATGTTCTCTATTTTAAGTAGTGTTTTGAGTGAGTGCATTTTGGGATTTAGACTTCTAGCACTCAGTAGCATAACCCTCAGATTTTGTTTGGTTGTAGCTGTTATGGTGGTAATTTTGTCTTGAGGACATTGCCTAAAAAAGGCACTATAGGGGTGGCAAGAGTCTTGGTCAGTATCTGGAAGCCCAGGGGTGACAGATGCAGACAATCTCTGGCAAAGCATCGAGGTCTGTCAATCATGTCACCCAGGCAGACAGATACTGGATCTCCTTAGAATGACACCAGAAACTTAGCCAATTGTTGAAATCAGTCATTTTCTGCTTGCAGTGTGGTATCATTCTGGGTGATGGTAGGATGCTGCTTGGGGCTAGGGTCATACCCACCTGGGCTACATAATCCGAGAGCTCCTCCATGTCTCTTTTCATGTAGTCCAGGGAGGTACGTCTCGGGTCATTCACACCCACATGTACAATGATAGAGTCATATTTGTACCTGTTGTTGAGGGACCTGAGTGCGTGCGTTATGTGGTGGATCCTGGCACCTGACAGGCAGGTAACCGTAACTTTCTCCTTATTCAACCTAGTGAATGGGACATCAGTGTGCCTCACAATTGAGCTACCTATGACTAGTGTATTGGGTAACACCCTAGAACAGATAGTGCACACTCCAATGAGAGGATCAAGGTACTGGATCTGATACTCATCAACATGGGAGTACATTGCACCTCCCCGTGTCATGTCCTCACAAGTGTCCAGAGTCCAGTATCTGGAGATTTCCTATGTCATTTCTGATCATTTCCATGATAATTCTTTCCATGGCTTTGCATATGAAATTAGTGAGACTAATTCCAGGGTCTGTAGATGGCCCAGCATTGGGCAGAGGGATAACTGTTGCTGTTCTCCATTCATGAAACATGAAGGTTGTTTGGAGACTACAGTTAAATAGCAATTTCAGAGGACCTGAGAGGTCATATTTCAGGCTATTTAGAAGGCATCCTGGGATATGGTCTGGGTCCATTCATGCAGTGTTCTTGGCCTTAGAGAGAGTATTAAGGACCTGTTTCCTAGTGATAGCAGGGGGAGTTTTATTTGATCGTATTTCCTCAGGGAAGGTTGAGGGGGAGAGAGGGGTAAGGTTGGAGCTGAATTTGTCACCCAGTAGGTTTTCTATATCTTCTGGCTTTTTTAATTTCTCCAAGTATTTTGGGTTTCAAATACCATGATGGGAATGGACCCTACTCCTAAGTCAAAGTATGATTAAAGTTCATGAAGTTAGTATTTTTTCAGTCTTTGATGTCAGTCAAAAGTGCTCTTTGGAGCACCCACAATGTGCCCAATAATGACTCTTGAATCTGGAAATTCTGGGCTTTTTGCATAATAGAAACAATACATAATTTCTTTCTTATCCTCAATAGTCCACTTTATTGTCTTTATGGCTCTTCTTTGGCCTATCAGTTTTTGTGTTTTTTGTGGACTGCTACTTCCTTCTACAACAGGGGATCCATCCTCCCCCTGGGCCTGGCCTGGCCCCATTGTAGGAATGTTTTCCATATTTTGAGGATTCTACACTGTCATCTTTTCCAGTCCTGGCACCAGTATGCCTACCGGGATTGGGCACTTTTTTATCGTGGGTCTTGTGCACCCAGCTATCTTTTTTAGTTTTTAACCTACTTCTGTCCATGATATATGCTATATAAATACAGTCTAAATATATCAGTGTCGACTTGGTGAGATTTTGTTAAAACAGGGTCCACCTCGTAAAGGTACTCACCAAGACTTGACGATAAATTCAGTTTCAGCACTACTACTCTACTTTGCTTGTTGACTTTTCATCTCTCCATTTGGACTCCTTCATCTTTCTATTCGGACCCCTTTCATCTCTCCATTCGGACCCCTCAGTATAGCTAACTCCATTAACAATGAGCTCTGCACACAATTGTGTATTGCCTTTGAGGTTGTGGACATAGCTAAAGAATGCCTTGTGGTTGTCCTTGGCCTGGGATGCCAAACTTACCTCAAATTTGGCTATATAGACTTTATCTGTGCTTTTCGTTGTTTGTTTAGTTTGATGAGAGTGCTTTTATCCTGCTGGGTGTTGCACCTCCTACATTTTGCCATAATTTTATTCCTTCTGTTATTCAGCCTGTTGACATTGTGATGCTAATAGGATACCTTGTTTTTGAGTCAGTTCTGTACTTCTTCCAGCTGCCGCTCTGCAGCTATTAACATGCTTGTATATGGTTTCTGTGAACAGTTCTACATAGACTGTGGTGTTTTCAGGGTTTATGGGAGATTGAAATTTTGCCAGTTTATCACTTAGTAGTAGGAAGTTAGCCTTAGAGCAGTTCCTGAATATACCAGGGTTAGTTGAGGTTCCAGGTTTTATTTTAACTTCAAAGGAGACCATTATTTTGTAGTCTGACCTTATCAGAGAAGACATTACACTAGGGGTTGTGCAACACGCTCCCATATTAGTGAGGACCACATTCGGTATGGTTGCACCCTGGGTCGGTGTATTCACAATCTGGCCCAGGGAGTTTGTGTTTACAAAATCCAGGAATCTCTGTGCCTGTACTTTTGGTGTCATATACGATTCCCATTTAAGAGTGGGGTAATTAAAGTCACCCATGGATGTGGTATTGGGTTGAATAGTGAGTGTTTCCAGTATGTTTAAATGCATGGTATGGGTTTTTTGGGTCATAGAGGGGGACCTACAGCTTGCAAGGAACAGGTATTGGGGATTTTGCCTATGGTGATTTGAACTTGGAGAAGCTCAAGTGCATTGTGATGTTTGACCAGCCTTGAGGCATATTTATTTTTTATGTAAATTGAGACACCTCCACCTTTAATCCCTGTCTGTGTAGTAGCTGGTCTAAATGTGTGGAAGACATTATAACCTTGCACTGTTGGTGTGCTCTCCGCAGCTTTAAACCATGTCTCAGTGACTGCACAGACATCAGCATTTTCTATGGTGAAGACAACTTGTTGGTAGTGGAGTTTTTTTGTTTAGAATCCTAGCACTGAACAGTAAAACCTTTAGATTTTCTTGGTTTTGATTTGCTATCTAGGAAGTACTTTCAGTTTGGCACTGCCTAAAAAAAGGCACTGGGGGAAGAAAATGTTTTAGCTAATGTTCAAAAGCCTAGAGGGGAGAGGTATAGATCACCTCTAGTAAACCAGTGTGGTCCATTGACCATCTCCTTCCAAGCTAAAAAATATTACAACCCCTTAGAATGACATCAGAAACTAAGCCAATTATTAAAGTCAGTCATCTTTTGTTTGTATTGTGGCATCATCCTCAGAGAAGGCAAAATGTTGCTCAATGCTAGGCTCATACCAGCCTGGAATGCATATTCCAAGAATTCCATGATGTCTTTCTTCATATAGTCTAGGGAGGTATGTCTCAAGTTATTTACACCCACATGGACTATGACTGAGTTTTACTGGTACTTGTGGTCCAATGTCCAGGGTGCGTGTGTAATGTAACAGATACTAACCCCTGGTAAACAACTGACCATGACTTTCTCCTTACTCAGCCTGGTGAGAGGACCTCAGTGTGTCTCACAATGGAGTCTCCAATGATCAAAATTTTGGATTGTGTAGTGGCTTGGCTTATGGGTTTAGAAGTAGAAACTCCAAGAGATGTGGCTGTATGTGTTGATGTGGGTGTTGTTTTGAAAGAGTGCATTCAGGGCTGTTGTGGGTATTTGTTATGTGTACTTCATCTAGGAGGCTATAGGGTTTAGGAAGGTTACATTTAAGTGCCTCAGCATATGTGATTGTATCTGTCTGCTTTGAATTGTGCGTGATGGGTGCAGTGTGTGTACTGCTGGCAACTTTGTTGACATTAGGGGTGCTTTTATGTGAGAGCTTTGCCTCCAATGACATTGTGTAAACACAACTCTCGCATACCATATTAGTTTGATTGAAAATGAGCTGGTTGTCAGTAAACATGAGGCAATTTCTACATTGCCTCAGGATGCTCATATCCAACAGGCTGGTAAATGAGATAGTGGGAAAGTTCATATCCATGGTAGCAGTCCGTTTTTATTGATTAGACAGTTGGAACAAGAATATAAAGTAATGTCAGGAGTATCTGATTTGCAACTTTGTGGGAAGTGCTTGTCACTGCAAACTTGTCCTGTGTGCAACTAGGCATTGGTGAAATTTCAGTGGTGCTTTTACAGGAATAATGTCAGCTCAATGTGACTATGTCTATACAGGACACTGCCAGACAGCTGAGGGGAAACTAATAAGTAGGCTCTCATTATTTATGGATGAAATATTTAAGCAGATATTCTGAGGTTAAAAGCAAATCAAGCAGTACTTACTGAAAAGAAAGAATTAGCTTGTCAAAAACGAAGAAAAGAGGAGTCACCAGAATGGCTACTGCTAGTGCTGGTCTCATCCTTGCTTTACGCTGCTAAGATGCATTGCTGTTTTGCTTCACCTCTCACCAGAAGCAAAACAGTAACACCAATCTCAAGATGAGAAGCAGGCCACATGCTGTTTGGCGATCCACAGTCTTGTACCACATGATGCAAGAGTCTGTAGATTTGTTGTAGCCTTTTTCTGGTTGATGCCTTGAATAGCAACCAGACCAATCAGAAAGGTCAAATACAGACACTCACTGCCCAACCAGAAACAGTCAGGAATCAATGCACTGTGCTCCTTCTCTCACCAGGAGCAAAATATAAGCACAAGTTCCAAGCTGACACTTATGAAGCAGTATTAGGCTTTATGGTGATCAACAGTCTGTAGGAAATAATTTCACTATGCTCCTTCTCTCACTAGTAACAAAACAGAAGCAGTAATCCCAAGATGACTACTAAAAGGCAGAATGTGGGCTCTCCAGTAATTGGTGGTCTTGGAGTAGATGTTGCAGATTTTAAAGCTAAGATGGAAAAAATGGGTTAATATCCTAAGAGCTGCAGTGTGCACTAAACACATATGAAAGAGGGGCAACTTAGGCTTTAGTTGTCTAAGTGGAGAGCTACTAATAAAGGTGGCTGTGACTAGGTATGTTATGGTTCCTGTTAATGTTTGCCTAGTATCAGTATTATTCATATGTTCCTATATTCCATACTCAGGACAGCAAACTTCTACCCACACCTGCACTATGCTTGATAGTTAAAGCTCATATTCAGCACAACGCCTGCCAGACTTCACCTCATGGAGTATGCAACTGCAAATGCATAGTTAGTTATTAAAACTAACTATGCACGGTGGCTACAAAATGGAATTTTTGGCATGGGATTATGCAGTGATATTACCACATTGTATGCAGTTGATTCTTAAGAAAGAATGATTTTCACTGACTGCTGAAAAAGCCAGTACAGCTGATTGAAAGTCATATGTTCGAAAAGTAGTGGCTTTTTCACTATGAAACTGCAGTACAGTAGGGATTGGCCACTATACCCTTTTCCCACTGCAGTGCAATCTTGGATGTTGGTATATATAGTTAGCAGGGGGTATGGGGGAACCTGCAAAAGCAACTGTTTTAAATTTTTTTTTCAGTCTTTTATGGATTGATGTTTGTGTATGTTGGTGAGTGGCTGTTGATCACTTCTGGATGGAAAGCATTTCTATGAATAGATATGCTCTTATACGTATATATAGGGATCTATGTCAAAATAACAAATTACCATAACATCAAGTTGCGAAATGATGAGACGGAAATGACAAGAGTTTACATTCATGAACGTCCAGATCATTGTAAGTTTTCACAGTGAAAGGAGTCAGTTGGCCAATGTGGTGAACTTTGCCCTTTTTTCCACTGTAGTGCAATCTCAGAGTTGGTATATTTAGTTGGAGGAGGTGCCCCCCTACTTGGGTGGGTTTTCTTTGCTTTGGTTTGTTTTTTTTATAAGTTTTGTTGGCAGATTGTTTACTTACCATGGGAAAATGTATGACGATGTGGATGTTCGTGAATATAAACTTTTTGTTGTTTCCATCTCACCATTTTGCAACTTGATGTTATGGTAATTTGACATAGATCCGTATATATATATATATATATATATATATATATATATATATATATATATATATATATATATACACACACACACACACACACACACACACACACACACACACACACACACACACACACATATGTGCATGTGTATTTTCAGGTTAATTCTCAGTCTATGTATAGCTAATGCAATTTTTTATTTAGTGAAAAAATGTAATTAGTCTTTGTTGTAATGAAAATTAAGTTTGTTTTGTCCTGTGTTTGTTGATGTACTGTAACAATGAGAAAACTGTGTAGTGAAAGTAACTTTTGTTTTGTCTCGAGTGTATTGGTATATTGTTAAAATGAGAGTAAACTGACTCTGAAGATTTAAAGCTTCCTATTCCTACCTCCCTGTATCTGTTCCCTTCTGTTTTCATTAAGTTTTAGTAACCTAGTGTATGCCATTCTGAACTGTCTGTTCCTGCATTAGCTGACAACACCATAGTCATGCATCTGGTTCCTCTTCCCATGACCTTATCACCTGATTGCAGCTGCAGTTTGACAATGTCCAAAATTCATTCCAGCCAAGGCTGCTGACTGTCAGTGTTGAAAAAGAAACAAGAAACGTTGCCATGACATTTGATACTATAGAGATGTTGCACACAGGTCTCCTCTGGTAGTGAACACATGTCATAGTATTATGCTGTTGAATGTATCTTACTTCAAATGCATGAGTCAACCTGACTCACTAGTTTTATTTATCAATAAGTGTCAAGTATCATATACAGTAACTGATGCTTAGTTCTGGTACATTAAAAAATGAGAAAGTTTGCTTGTCTACCTTGAAATCATTTAAGGGATGCATCTCATCAATATTAATCCTTTTGTTAAGAATTACTTACAAAAGAGAACATTCATACCATATAATCATTGTTGATATATATATATATATATATATATATATATATTTATTACTTTCATTTTGTCATTTTTTTGTTTTAAAGCTGAAACAAACGACACATTATCCTGTTGTCACCAAAAGAACAATTTTTTATTTTTCTTAACCATTAATAGACAAGTTTTCTGTACTAAGGATCTCTGCCAATGCAGGCTGGTTGCCCAAGCTACACCAGAAAAAGAAATAAGTGTTGCACAGTGGGTTCTTGTACTTCTTGGCAATGTTTCTAACATTTCCGCAGTATATAGCTTCAGTACATATATAATTTGGAACAAGACCATGTTGGATATGTTGGATATAGAAGTTGTTAATCCCTTAATTTCCTTTCAACTTCCTTTCAGTAGTTCTGTCATCTGTGAGTAGTGGGTTTTAACTTTCATTTTCTTTCTTGGCTGCAGTGCAATATTTGTATTGTTTTAGTTTAAGGCAGTCTTTTTTACTGCATCAGTTGGATTTAATAAACTCAGTGTAGGCTTCATGCAAAGCCTACACGTAGTTTACGTGTGTGCACGGTGATGTGCGGTGAGCAGCAGCATTCATTGCATATTTATGCTGCGCACAGCGTTTAAACATAAATAAGCAAGGTTTCATGGCTGGCAACAGTGTTGCCAGTCAGGAAACCATGGAAGCAAACACGAATAACACTCCTGTTTAAATCAGAGCACTGAAGGTCTGTGGTTTTGCTTGGAATGCCATAGTGATCACCAGGGCTTAACAGATAGCTTTCAGTCTCTTAGTGCAAAACATCTGGACAAAGGCCGACATAATAGGGGGACAATGACCCAGAAATAAGGACATATTTGACATATTTGCCCTATAGAAATGTACCAGAATAACCAGGAGTTTGTGTTATGATACACGTTCTGAAGGATTTGAAGTCTGAAATTCAAATGTATGTAATTATTGAGTCACATCAGTCCTGAGATCAACCCAGTGATATGCAGGCAGAAAATCACAAATTTGATAAGGATCACATCTGGACATTCTGTGAAAATCTGGACAGTTGAGAGGTATGATTAAGTATATGGTCCAAACACAGTACAGGACAATGTATCTACAGTGCAGAGTATTGTAAAATCCCATTCCTGGCATTCTGTACTGAAGTTGTGTAAATGATCTGTAAGGGTACATGGACAGCCATGTAAAATAAACACTATGGAAGTGTGTGTATTGAATAGGGACACATAGATGAACTGTGGGAATGAACACAGGGAAAGAGGACAGGTGAAGCAACCTAATGTACAGCAGATGAGGCCATGTCAGTGGAAGACAGTTGTAGCAGCAACAACAATCACATATTGATATGGTATAGTAAGGACTGCACAGTGAAAATGTGTATTATGTTTCTGTCACACAAGGTGAGATAACAATGGGGAGGATGTCTGTGTGAGCTAATCATCCTTACATGAATAATGCAGAGGGCACCTATCAGGGATCTGGCATACAACTGGGGTAGGTTGCATATTGTGAAGCTGTGCAAACTGATTTGCCTGAATATGAGTGTAATCTTAGCACAGGTCTCCAGCAACTGGGACACAGATAAAGACTCATGGACAACATTAAAAGAAGCAACCACAATTATGGACAATATCAGAATAATACTACCAGTAATCCCATGCCTCTGACATACCATATGTGATTTAGAGTGATCAGAGATGATTCTGCATAAACACACTTGTACAACTATTATGAAGCATCCACACTCTATGAGGGTAATCACACACATACTGTTCTGGCACTATAACATCTGCTAGAGGTGTTAGGAGAAACTGCTACACCTGTATGTGACATTATGATCAATACAGGATAGTTGACTGGTGTGCATGGCATATATCTATCTATCTATATATATATATATATATATATATATATATATATATATATATATATATATATATATATATATATATATATATATATATATATATATATATATATATATATATATATACATACAAATATATATCACAATCTGCACTGTCATGAATGTTGTCCATGCCATTAATGTTGTCAAACACCTATGTATGTACTGTGTACATCACCAGAACAGGTAGCACACATGCATCTGGTGTAACAACTTGATGGGGATTCCACATCATCAGACAGAAATGTTTATGCCACAAAAAGAATACCTAGGTATGGCCAATAAGCTGTATGACCACTGTCTGTGACAAAGGAGGTAGACTTCAGTTACATATCAGGGGAAGATGTGTAGAGAGGTACATGAAGAAGGGTGCATTGTACTCAGTTATTGGTGTGATGAAGGCTGGGAACTATGGAGGTATTATGGCCTCTGATGTGGGTGTCCACATACTCAGTACTTGTGTTACACACAAGAGAGTAGTCAGTACTGTGACCACATGCTGGTGGATGTTCTACTTACCATTCACCCCAGGACACAGGTCACATACCTACTGGTCTGATTATAGAGTGTGATGTCCACATTATACTTGAGTTTTGTGTTAGTTTTCCTGATGTAACAAGTCCCTCCATGTTTTCTTGTCATTGCAGGTGTTGTCATGGCTGTGGCAGCAATCTTTGGTGTGTGTTGATACTCTCTGTAGTATACTAATTCCACAGTTGGAGTCAATGACTGCCCACAATCTGTAGTCCTTCAGGCAACTGTTTGGACACAGTATGTGTACGTCATCTGTGATGTTCATTATTTAAATAATGAACAGAAAAGGGCCTAGTAGACAACCCTGATGTATGGACCTGATCACTAGACCTGAGATATAAGTCACTTCACACATGTCAGCATATTTAGATGACATGTATGTGATACACTGGTCTATTCTCTTGGTGATACAGGTGCATATGGCCACATCTGACAGTACTGAGTGACTACCTTAGTGTGGTTTTGTGTCAAATGCCTTGGGCTTGTCAAGTACAAAAGAATGATAGTGTTGTCATCACGCATGCCCTTGATGATCTCCTTGAGGACATCTAACAGATGTAACAGACATGATGTAGCATTAACAATTCACACAGTTCTGTTGTACACAGCAAGGATATCACTAGTGACCATTTAGAGAAGGCCCATGATGACATGTTGGGCTACCTCACAGATGAGGAGAATCAGGATGTGTCTATACATGCATGCATCGGGTGCTGTCCCCCCCCCCCCAAACTTACATGCATGCATGTTGAAAACACCCCTCTACAGCAACATATTCTATGTGGAGGGTGTGTTGAGTTGTGTATTAAACTATGTCAGGAAGGTGTATGTGATGAGTAATGTGATAGGCGATCTGTGATGTTGTCACAGCCCATTGATTATGTGTTATAGGCCTGGATGTAGATAAGACAGTGCATACTGGCTATACTCAACTGGTGTAAGGTTTGATCACAATCTCCCATGCAGGGATTATTGAGAAAGTCTCCCAGCTGGGGATTAAACCTCATGTCAATAGATGGGTAACCAGCTGGCTCATTCAACACATACTGTGAAAGCTGGTGAATTAACCTGTACCAGTAGAGCTATCACCATTGGTGTACCCCAGGGATCTGTGCTTGGCCCTTTACTTTTTGGAATCTATTTCTCCACAGTTCAGGATAAAGTATATGGCCTTTGGCTTACCAAGTTTGCTGATTCTTTCATACTGGGTGCAGTCATTGAGTATTGAGTCTACCTATGATAATAATATACTACAGGATGGGCTAACACAAACAAAAGATTGGTGACAAAGCCACACAGTCTACAAATAAATACAGAAATGTGTCTTTATTTTGTCCTTCTGAAAAGTGGAATTACATGCTAATTACAGCATTGACAACAGTCCTGCTATACCGAATCCCAGTAATGCAAGCACTGGGAACACAGAGATAGCAATCTGAACTTCAACCATCAAGTGTCCACACTGGTATTTAAAGCCTATGTTGTGCACATGATAAGTCATGCCATCATATGGAGATCTTTGAATTGTATGACAGCACTGTACTTGAACATCATCAGAACACAGAGTATAATGCACTTTTTTGCATGTATCTCATCAGACACATGCAGCATCTGAAGGGACCACAGGAGTTTCCCACCAAGAAAACACAAGGGCTATAAACCATGCCATGATGTATGTGGATAGATTGAAAGCCATGTCACTGTAATCTGTATCGTATAGTATGAGGTGACTCCTGCCTGACCTCTAAGCTAGTCTCTAACCCTGCCCTGGTGGGAATAGTGCATATCAACACATCAGATATAGCCAATGACATCAGCAGAGTCTGTTGATGAGAATATGGTGTCCCACATGGTGGTGTAAAAGGCTCTCTGTAATGTCAGATCAAAATCACAAACACACCCACACCCCAAGTTGATTGCAGTGAGAATATAACCCCAACCTAAGTACACAGAATACAGTCCTCTGTATTTAAGGCAAACACCACAGCTCAAGTCTAACTTGGAGTGTCTCAAACAACATTTTATAGCTGATGACATCAGCAGTGTCTGTTGAGGAGAATATAGTAATACAAGTGTCCCACATGCTGGTGTAAAAGGCTCTCTGTAATTGTCAAGCAAGAGCACAAACATGCACACACACATACACACACACACACACACACACACACACACACACACACACACACACACACACACACACACCCTCCCAAGTTGACTACATTGAGAATAGAACCCCTACCTATCTAAGAACATGGACAACAGAACTCGGAACTTTATGCAAGCATCACAGCACAAATCTGACTTTTTCAAGGCTGCAGGTCAACTTATAGTAGATGACATCAGAAGGTCATACTGGAGAGGGAAGATGTGTGGAGACCTGCATAAAAAAATAAATAAAATAGATGTGTAGGTATGTGCAACTATCAAAATACTGTCAATTCATGGAATTGGAGCAGTAACTGTAGGATACACACTTCTGTTGTTCGAGCTAGACACACACACACACACACACACACACACACACACACACACACACACACACACACACACACACACACACACACACAGACACACACACACACACACACACACACACACACACACACACACACACACACACACACACACACACACACACATACACCCAGTTGACTGAAGTGAGAACAGAACCCCTACCTATCTAAGTACACACAGTACAGAAATCAGTACCGTATGCAAGCACCACAGCACAAGTCTGATTTTTACAAAACTGAAAGTCAACTCATAGTCAATTACATCAGCAGGGTGTGTTGAAGAGAAGATGTTGGGAGGCCTGCAAGAAATAGGTGTGTAGGCATGTGCAGCTATCAAAATACTACCAATCCATGCTGTTTGGGCTAGACACACACAGTTGGCTGAAGTGAGATCAAAACTCCTACCTATCTAAGTACACAGACTACAGAACTCAGTATTTTGTGCAGGCATCATTGCACAAGTCTGACTTTTACAAGATTGGTGGTCAAATTATAGTTGACAACATCAGCAGGGCATGTTGGAGAGAAGATGTCTGGAGGCCTGCATAAGTTCATAGGTTCATAGGTTCAGAGGAAGTTACTAGCCTAATGGCCCTAGGATATTTACAAGCCTAGTCATGTAAAAACACAAGTACCCTTATTAAACATAGCTAGATGGTCATTGTTAGCAGAGAGATCAGCACCAACTGGCCTTGTCCATGAGGGACATAGGTGCCACCCCATGGGTGAATTTACAATCACCCATCCAGTTGTCAAAGTTGAGCTTGGATAAGGTCATGGAGGACCACTGCTTCACATGCAGTGGGAGCCTTTTACAGAGGAGTTGCAATCACTATGAGATATATCTGTCTCCCCAGCATGTTCTGTTTATGTCAAAGGCTAAGTTGAGTTCCCTGGAGCAAGTTATTTCTGTCCCCTTTGATTTGCAGATGTCCAGCATTTCCAGTAGGGCAGGGTCTGAGACTGCCCTGTAGGCCAGGCACAGGTCATCTCTCAGCAGCCTGCATGATACTGACTACTGTGACAGGTCTTTCAGTCTTTCTGTGTTTGTCATGTTTTGGAGGTCTTGAATTTTCTCAGTCATAAACTTCTGTGTTTTCTCTATTTGCTGTAGGTGTCTGTTGACATACAGACAGAAAGAAGCATTGTACTCACTTAGAGGTCTGATAAGGGTAATGTGCAGAAGAGCTATGACCTCCCTGGTCTTGGATGTGATGACCTTATTTATGAGATGCACAATGTAGGATGTGTGTCTCACCACTATGGACACATACTGATTGAAGTGTAGATTGCTATTGACATGTGTTCACAAGTCAACACTGTGTTTGAGCTTAGAGTGGTGCTATGTATATCGTAATTAGAAGGGGTACTTCATTGCCAAAGGGGGGAAATGAGGCATTTTTTGCTTTAAGGCTCAGCCCATGTGTTTGGCACCAATCATTTGTCTGTGTCAGCCCCTGCTGTAATATATTGACATAGTTGGGTTACTCTATATGACTGCATCTGGTTGACAGTCATCTGAAAACTTGCTAAGCCACAGGCCATCTACCTTTGCATGGGCTTCAGAGCAATGGATTCCAAACAGTTGAGGTCCCAGCACAGATACTTGGGATATTCCACTGGTAACTTGTCTAGTGGTGGAGGTGCACTCCTCAGCTTTGACTATGTGCAGTCTATCAGCCAGCCAGTTAGTTATCCATCTAGTAATGTATGGGTTAATCCCCAGATAAGAGAATTTTTCTATGATACCTGAATGGGGTATAGTGTCAAAGGCCTTAGATAAATAAACATAGCAGTATGTCCTGTTATCCCTCATTCAGGTCTTTGGGGTCATTATCAAAGAAGCCCACACATGTTTAATAAGAAAGTTCTACCCATTACAAAGCTAAAATGGGTCAGGTCAAGTGTGTTTCAGGTCACATATGTCCCTATGGATAAGGTCCATGCTGATCCCTTCCTTAGCCTTGCAGATAAGACTTTTTAGGCTTATGGGTCAATAGTTCCAGTTCTGAATGTGACCAGATTGATGTGCATTGCATATCACATTACATTTGAAATTAATGTCTGAAGTATAGGTGATATATGTATGGAAAAAGTACTGAGACATCAGGGTTGTAGTGCTTGCGGGGAGGCACAACATGGCTGTATTGTAAATATGTGAATTATTGTTAGATAGGGCCTTCAGTTTGTTATGTTTCCACATGTAATTTCATGGACAGAAAACAACAGTAATATGTACTATTTTCTTCTCCATAGCCCAGTGGGTTGGTGCAACAGTTGACAAAGTATTTGCGCATGCGAGATACAAATTTTCAATACTTTCCTTGTTTGTGCATAGTTAAGCCGTGCACAAATGTGAGCCACATTGCATCTGAGAGTTAGTACTGAGTCTATGAAACACACCCGCTGCTTAACTGACTCTGTGGCAGCAGTGTAAATGCATTGACACATTTGTTTTTGATCCTAGATGATACTAGGTTTGAATCCAAGTGTATCTAATATTTTTAAAGACTTTTAGATAAACAGTGATAATGCAATGACATGTATTCTTTACAGTATGTGTATTGCTGTGTGTTGGCATAGCATAGCAGGGTTAAGTGGCATTGCATGGAGATAATAGGAGTATTGTAGTGCCGGTCACCATCACTGCACATTGGTGCATGATGCAAAACTCTGCACAAATATAGAGCCCAAAAAGTGAAGAGATCCATTGCTTTTTCTACTACTTATATGTGTTGTGTGTGATTTTATTTTTTGGCCAGATTATAGGTGTTAAAATGGGGTAGATAGGAGAGTAATGAAATAGAGAGCAAGCAGGGGGAAGAACAAAGGGAAAAATACAAAAAATGTGCAGGAGAGAGGTAGAAAAGAACCATACCTATCCATTTATTTAACTCTTTAACAGTGTAAACTTAAAATATATGCAGAATATTAAGTGAATTTGGACTATCACCGCCACAAAGAGGGGTGACAAAAACACAATCATATTGTAAAATTAGTTGAACTGAATCAAGTGTGTCAAGAAGATATGCGTGTGAAATGGAGAGCCATGTATGGGATGATTTTTTTTTCTTTTTTGTGGGACAGGTGCCCATTTTTTTAAATTCAGTAAGAGAGGACTGCTGGGTAAGGGATGTAGGTATGTCTGTGTCAGGTAAGTTGGGTAGCTGAGGAAGTAAATGCAAACAAACAAGACAAGCAAGACAAGAGACAGGGATGGTAATGGACACAAGAGGTTGGGGACAGCATGATTGGGGTGATGAAGGGGACAACGCAGGCTCATTGACGTCAAGCTTGGAGACAGCGGTAATCAAGTTATCACCCACTGGACTGTCATCACTGTGCCCTTACTCTACTGGCGGCTGGAGTGCTTGATGTCTCCTCCTCCTCCTATGGACCATGTGGGAGAACAGCCTCTCCATCCAGTGTAGGTGTACACCAATGGGGTGGTGCATGACCCTACACACCATTCCTGGCAACTCCTTTTGGGTGATGAAATTACCACCTCCACCACTGCTCCCAGAGGGTACCACTGCACCAGCTTCAAAATGCAGGTACCATGCTGTGCCCTGATCTAAATCCTGACACCAAAAAAGAATACAGGTATGCATAAACCAACTTCTCTATACCTTTTCAAATAGAAGAAAGGCAAGAGACAGGTTGATAATTCTACAATATTCTCAAATTCAAAGATAGTTTATTAACAGTTGGGGTCACCTTTACCTCCTTAACAATTGCTGGAAACTTCCTGGAGCAAAGTACAACAGGTTGAATGCATATCTGAAACTATGTTTATGAGTATTTCATTGCGGACAAAGTCAAATTCAACCCAACACCTGTCCCTGTTAACCAGTATCAGGCCAGTATTTGGCAAGTAAAATAAACTGAAGGTTAATGTTCCCTTGTGCATAGCGTGACCTCTGAATTTGCAAAGCAAAGGTGCTTATAAAATAAAACTGAACATTTAAATGTTCATGTCAAGATCATTAGGGCTTAGAGGAAATCTGCTAAAATACATATCATCCCTTCTGAGAGTCCTAGACACAGAGCAATTGTGTGAAATGAAGTATAAACATTTTTCTGGTATGCCATCTTTAAGATAAAGCAGTGCAGAAAGCAATAGAGAAGGAAGTCAGAAGTTTATATATGTAAAATATTTTAATTGGTTGTATAAACAAAATGACAATGCGCAAAATTATTAGTCATATCCTTCAATCAAATTGTAAATAATATAATTTCTTAATTAATAAAAACAACCGTTTTTAACTTCATCACACAAAAATGCTTGAGACTTAAAATCAAAATTAATATCTAGTTAACTGCTACATAATAATGTCTCTATTGTCACAAATAAAGATGAACTATAGATGTTTTAGATGGAATTGACTAAGATAAAATGTTATTTAAATTAATGTTTTTCATCAGTTCCCCTTTTGACCAGGGATTAGAAACAATGCTATTCTGGAAAATCATTGTCTTCTTAGTTGTTAACTCTTTATTAATTACTTCTTCCAGAAGATGTAAACATGTTTAAAATGAGGAGAAGAATTACTTCTCCAATTTCTTGTAATAATCTTTTTTGTGCAACAGCAAATTAAGTCCATAGTAAATTGTGCTGATAACTTTTTATATTGGTAGGTAATAGATCATTGAATATAACCAAATTCTATGAGAGATACAAGCCATCTGGCCATGTTTGTGAGAAATATATACATTTTCCCCAGTAAGCCTTCAAACCTATGCAATCATATGATACATGTTGCAGTTAGCTCTTAATTCTAAACTACAACTTGTATATCTTGCTGTTAAAATGTTGTACCACTGTTCTATGTTAACATATATAAACTAGTCTTTTAAAGTACCTCCAGAAGAGGTCTGAGCTGTTTCAATATATATTCTGTCTACCAGTGATATAGAGAATACCCTCTCCATAACATTTCATTTCCTGTACAAATGAGACTTGATTGAAAAGTTCTAAAAGCTGGGCTGATCAACAATATAACTATCAAATATTAGAGGCATGCTTTATTTGGTGTGAGAGTATAAGCTGTAACAAAATTCCAAAATCTCTGTCAAACATGTTGGGGATGGATAAATTAAATGAAATTAAACAATAAGTCTACCATTAGAAATAGTGATATATGAATACTAATTTTCATGCCAGACTTTTCAGTTTAATGAAGCTGCAACAGAACAGTGTACTGGTGCATCCATATATTATGTAGCGTGTACGTGAGTAAGTTTGACTATTCCACCACAGGCAAATACTTAATAGGTTCATAGGGTGATACTAGGCTATTGGCCTGGAGGCCCTTATAAGCCTAACCAAGAAAATTGCCCATGTTCCCTCAAAGTCAGCACCTGTTTCCTCTGTCCAGGTGGGATCCCAGGGGTATATTTTCTGTTTCCCATCCAGTCATTCAGGTTAGTCTTAAAGAGGGCTAGAAAGGTACTCTGCTTGACATGGAGACAGAGTCTATTCCACAGATGGGGGAGTCTTTAGGACACAAAATCTATTCTGACAACATGTTCTACTGATGCACTGACCAGGTTAAGGCCTTGCATACAGGTTGCATGAGTGAAGTTTGTCTTATGGATATGCAGCAACTCCATCAAGGCTGGGTCTGAAATGGCCTTGTATGCCAGACACAGGTCACCTCTGAGCAATCTATATGAGACTGAGTAGAGGGCCAGGGCTTTTAGCCTATCTGTATAGGATAGGTGTTTGAGACCCTGGATTTTCCTGGTCAGGAACCTCTGTGATCTCTTCAACTGCTGCATGTGCTTGGCAAGGTACATGCCGAATGGGGCATTGTGCTCGATAATGGGTCTGATAAGGGAGGAGTACAGGTTTTGTTATGACCTCCTTGTTCCTGGCTGAAATACCATTTTTTATGAGATGGGTCATGTAAAAAGCCTTCCTTACAAAGGAGGCAACGTGGTGGTCAAAAGTCAGGCTGCTATCAACCTGGGTGCCCAAATCCCTCACGACTGATTGCATGCTTAGTACGTTGTTATTAATGTGATAATTAGTGGGGATGCATTGTAAATTTTGGTAATAGTATTCTCTGTGGTCAAACCCATTCTTACCTCATGCAGTCAAGATACATCGTAACAGAAAATAGAACATTGAGTATCAAATATTACAGACATTTGATACAAAATTATATTTCTGTTATGTAATAATCCTGCAAGCTGAAGACTATGAACTCTGCAGAGAATTTCGATTAACAAAATTTATACTAGTATGTAAATTATGGCATATATAGCATCAGAGGCTGCTGTTTACTGACAGTTAAACTGCTGTAATGGAAAATAAAAGTGGAATAGCATCACACCATGATAAGTACTGGTGAATGGCATGAGGGGAGAGAGAAGCTCAGAGTTTACTGCCGATAAAAGAAGAGTCCTTAAACAAACCTAAAATTAATTTCAAAAACAAAATAATGTCTGTCAGAATAATTGTACCAAAACATGATAATAGGTAGTTGGACAGTAAATAAGTGTAGCAGTTTAGAATATCTTAATCATACAGTATGTCCTGCCCCTTTTGTGTTTAAACTTTGAACACATACATTGTCAATAATATGGATGTGTAAGAAAAAATTATTTTAAAGCCAAAGTGTAATGTGGCTAACAAATTAAAGAGAACTGAGAAATATAATGGCTCTTTTAAAATAAAGTGCCTTTATCAGTCAAGTAATACACATTGCCTCGTAATTGCATTTATTGTATCCTGTAGGTATATCAGATGCAGGAGTGCCTGCTATCTTTGAAAATTATATATCTGATGATGTTTTCTATTGTTTTTGTGGCAGGCAAATTGTAGTTTATGGCACTGGCATCATTATCAACACCCAATCTCTACACAACTTGAATGGTCAGACGAGGCTATATTTAGCTGGACAGTACACAACACCTCCCCTGCATAGGAGTGGGAAAATTATTCTCCTCTCAAATCATCCTGATGTCTGGAACATGTGGTAAACAGGATTCAGTGAACCCAAATTCACCAGGTTTACATCTGAACATCTACAGTGCCCAGTATGACAGGTCTGAGGTTCAATCTTGTTAAAAGCAGACATTTAAGACTATACCAAGCAATCCAAATCTGCAGAAAAATGCCAATCTTTATTCAAACCTCTGTAAAAAGAGTTTTCATTTTAATTAATTAACTATATCTTAACTTGCATTGTAAAAATACTTCTGAAATGTGTATATCTTCTGTTTTACTACTCCCCTCTTCCTTTCCTGATTATGTTAGCCAGCTTCTTGTATCAAAATGTTATTAGCTTGACAAATGCCAGCATCTGTTTGAGGGATCACTATACAGTGGGGAGTCAGAATTTGCCCTTTCCTCACTGATGTGAAATTTTAGAGCTGGTATATATAAGTTGCATGCAGTGTGGGCGGTGCAAACACCCCCCCCCCTTGTGATGGTGCAGGAAGGCTTGCCTCCCTGCAAAAAAAAAAAATTCTTTTTTATCTTTATTTTGAGTTTGTAAAATATGATGCTTTGGGGTCGATGTTATGAGGGGCGGGTCAGCAATGTAATGTTATAAAATCATATCTCTCTCTCTCTCTCTCAGTCTATGTATCTGTATCTGTTTGGTAGTTGGTGTAGAGGGTTAAGGCTATGAGCTGTACTTTCTATATATATCTATATTATATATATATATATATATATATATATATATATATATATATATATATATATATATGTCGGAAATAAAAAAAGTTATTTCATCAAAATGACGACAGTGGGAATGTAGATAATTTGCAATTCAATATTATCGACATTACCCAGGTTACCTTGACTTCCAGTGATGTTTCACTTATGTTCTGCATCCTCCACACCCCTTACATATTATATATACAAACTCCAAGATCGCATTACAGTGAGGGAAAAGGGTAAATTTCCCGATTCCCACTGTAGTGGGATCTCCAATCAGAACATCGACCTCATATGAGCGAATGCACACTAGCATTTGCTATGGTGGGTTTGAATATTTTCAGACTGGTGTTACAGAAACTGGGAACCATGAATTCGACCATCCCAGTTTCGCGTAACTGCCATTTAACATTTTGATAGTAAACCATATTTTATATGTGTGTGTGTATATATATATATATATATATATATATATATATATATATATATATATATATATATATTGATATAGCTATAGATAGATATAGATATAAATATATATAGATATAGATAGTGGTATAATGAGATACTACAGCCTGACATCTACCCATATCATCTATGGACCGTATATTGAAAGCCATACTTTAATTCTATACTGTGGGTATCAGAATACTATAGACATCCCTCGCCTTCTTCTCATTTAAGATGTAGGACATATGTCACATAGTCTTCTGGTCTTCTGTAAGCCCTTTTATGGCTGGAATCTGTGAGCCTTGAGCACTGGGGTCATTAAGGAAACTTAGACTTTTCTCTGGCATGTCAACCAACTTTTCTAAACTTTTCTCCACCTTTTTTCAGTTTTCTTTCTTATAATCTTTTATGATTACTGAGTCTTTTCCAAATTTCTGTACTTCTTGTGGTTACCTTTTGTTTTCTCTCCCCACATATTTTAGGATAACATAATTCTTGACAAACAAACCACTTTGCAAATAATCATTCACCAAAATAGAAGTGGTGGCATTAATGTAGATAAGTGAGTAGTATCCCCATTACAAATGGAACTAATGAAAGAATCTATCTCTGCCAAGAGTACAGTACAGGAACTAGCAACTATGAAGAACACTAGATTGCATGTCAAAACATCAACTGGTATTCTAAACCTACACTTATACAAGGGTAAATATTCTACATAATTACCAAAAAAGTTAGTACTTATGGACTGGCTAAACTATGATGTAGCAGCAGTGGTATTATTCAAACATGGAAAGCCCTACCTACATTTACTCATAAATATCTATTCATTCAAACTATGATTATAACATCCTTGATATACAGCACATTTTGGAAAAGTCCCTGGATCATTCTTATCACATAAACTCCATAGAAGACTTAGGGCCTTGCCCCTGGTTTAAATGCTATCAAATCCTTTGATGATATTTGAATGAAATGTTTGATAGGTTCATAGGTTCATAGGTTCATACTAGGCTATCTGCCCTAGGGCATTTACAAGCCTAGCCCATAGTTTTGTGGCTTACGCCACCCCTTTAGTATGGGGAACTATACCCATTATTTTGCTGTGCCTCTGTCGAGCAGTGACACTGAGGTAATCCCTGGGGTATATCTGCGATCTCCCATCCATTGGTCAAGATTTCTCTTGAACAAGGCCAGAGAGGTGCTCTGCCTCACATATACCGGGATTTTATTCCACAGCATAGGGAGTCTTTGGGTGATGAATCTATCCCTCCAGCACGTCCTATTAATAGCCGTGTCGAGGTTTAAGTCTCCCGCCCTTGTGGCTCTGACAGATCTAGATTTTTTGAGGTGCAGCATATTCATCAAATCTGGGTTTGACATGGCCTTGTATGTTAGGCAAAGGTCACCTCTGAGCAAGCGGTAAGCGACTGAATAGAGCTGGAGTTCTTTCAGTCGGGCAGCATAGGACAGATGTTTGAGACCCTTTATCCTTTTGGTGAGGAACTGTTGTGGCCTCTCCAGCTGCTGCAAGTGTCGGGTCAGATACATTCTGAATGGGGCATTGTACTCAATCATTGGTCTGATGAGTGATGAGTATAGGGAGACTATGACCTCCCTTGATCTAGATGAGAATCCCTTCATGATAAGGTGGGCAATGTAGAAGGTCTTCCTAACTACTTTAGCTACATGGGTGTCGAATGACAGACTACTATCAACCTGGGTCCCCAGGTCCCTGATAACTTCTTCTGTGCTCAGTGGATTGCCACCTATTTGGTAGCTAGGGGTAACCTTGTTTTTCCCGAAGGGTATGACTATGCATTTTTGGCATTTAACTTTAGGCCATGGCTCTGGCACCAGTTATCCATTTCTGTGAGACCCTTCTGAAGGATATCTGTGTCAGATGTGTTTTCTACTATGGCCCAGTTTGCAGTCATCTGCAAACTTTGTCAGCCATAACCCTCCTGTGTTTGCTTGTACTTGGAAAAGTAGATGCCAAACAAGAGTGGGCCCAGGACTGAGCCCTGTGGTACACCACTTGTGACAGGCTTTGAGTCTGACATGGCGCCAGCAACTCTGACCCTGTGGGTTCTGTCACTCAGCCAGTTTGCAACCCATCTTGTGATGTATGGGTTAACATTTAAGCTGATGAGTTTTTCAATGATACCCGAGTGGGGTATTGTATCGAAGGCCTTCGCCAGATCGAGGTAGGCTGTATGGACTGCCTTTCCCTCATCAATGGCTTTGGTGACTGTTTCGAAAAAGTCAACCAAGTTTAGAAGGCATGATCTGCCTTTGACAAAGCCAAACTGGGATGGATCCAAAGTCTGCAAATTCCTATGTCTTTATTTATGAGGTCCATTATGATCCTCTCCATGGCTTTGCAGATAAGGCTTGTCAAGCTAATGGGCCGGTAATTTCCAGGGTCGGTGGAGGCACCGCCTTTGTGAAGTGGGACCACAGTTGCAGTGTGCCACTCCTTGGGTACGTATCCAGAGGTAAGACTATGATTAAACAGCTGTCCTAGCTGTGGGTTTAATTCCTCGTTGAGTTCGTGGAGCACACAGCCGGGGACACCATCAGGTCCCATGGATGCTGTGTTTTTTGCTTTAGAGAGAGCAGTTCTCACTTGGGCGTTGGAGATGTTTGGGGGGCTGCAATCGCTTGGTATAGATATCTCTCCTTTTGGGGGGGAGGGGGGGGAGAAGTTTGCACTGAACCTGTCAGCCAGTATGTTGGCAATGTCTGTAGGATCAGTAATCTTCACATCATTTTGAACTAGTTCTGAGCATATCTGGGAGTTTCCTCCCAGGTTTCTAACATAGCTAAAGAAGGCCTTATGATTGTCTTTTGATGATGCAACTCTGCTGATATTAGGTGGCAGTCCAAAAGTGGTGATGCTTTTAGTCTTTTTCTGTATTTCAGATTAACACATTAATGCCTACTGGCAGTCAACTAATTAAGTGCCACATTCCTGACTACCAGAAGCCTGGATCACAGTTGCCAAAAGCTGAGAGACAGAAGGAAAATTAAATGTGAGAAAAATCTTTTCAGCTGAACAAGAAAAGCAACATTTTACATTTCTTGTTTAGGTGAAGTATTTTTTTGTACATTTAATGTGCTTAATCACATCTTTGAATATTACAAATTCAGTATCACTATAAAGTTACAGCAAACCAATATGACCCAGCCCAGTTGGTTTCTTCAAGGGCAGATCATGCCTAGTTAATCTGGTGGACTTCTTTGAGAAGGTAACCAAAGCAATGGATATGGGAAAAATGGTTCACACTGTCTACCTTGACCTGGCCAAGGCATTTGATACAATACCCCATTTGGGCATTGTTGCCAAACTCAAGAGGTTAGGTACAAACTCGTATGTCACCCGGTGGATAGCCAGATGGCTCACAGACAGGACCCAGGAAGTTAGAACTGGGGAGTCTACAAAGAGGCCAGTCACAAGTGGAGTCCTTCAGAGATCAGTCCTTGGACCGCTCCTTCTTGGCATTTACTTCTCTGAAGTCAAGGCCAATGTCAATGACCTCTGACTGACTAAATTTGGAGATGATTGCATATTAGGAGCTGCCACTGAATCCCATTGAATCCCACACTGACACAGACAAATAACTTTCTTGGGTGGCATAAGCCAGGGATCCTTGTTGGCTAGGCTTACTTGAGCCCTTGGGCCGATAGCCTAGTACCTACCTATGAACCTATGAACTGGTGTCAGAGCCATGGACTAAAACTAATTGCCAAAATGCATAATCCCTGGTAACTATCATATTGACTACACACCCATTAGAGATGAAGGAGTAGTCAGTGGCTTAAGGACACACACATAGATAGTAATATAACCTAAGTCCAAGGAAGTCATTGTTCCACTGCATTTGTCATTCATCAGACCTATCATCGAGTACAATTCCCCCTTTGGTATGTTCCTAGTCTGGCATATCCAACAACTGGAACATCCACAGAGGTTCCTCACTAAAAGAATAAAGGGTGTAAGTAAAATGTCCTGTGCAGACCGCCTCAAGCCCCTATCACTGTATTCTGTCTCCTACAGTTTTTTGAGGGGAGATCTAAGCCTGACATACAGGGCATTGTCAGACCCCACACTAATGGACCTTCTGCATATCCCAAAACAAACAGCACCAGAATTAGCCATTCTAAAGACTTAAACCTTGCCTGTGATATAAATAGGACCTGCTGGAGAGACAGGTATGTATTCCAGGGACTACTCTATCTATAGAACAGGCTGCCCACCCATGGGAAGCAGACTTCTTCCCTAACCCAATTCAACTGCAACTTGGACAATTGGATGGGGAACAGGAAATTCATCCCTGGTTTGGCACCTATGTCTCTAATGGACAGAATCAACCTGTAAATGGTTCGTCTCCTAGGCCTCTGCTTGTAAATGTTTCCTCTCCCATACCCTTACACTTATCAAGGATATTGGAACTTGTCAGAGATTTGGGATGCATGGCTAGACTTAAAAAGGCCCTTGTGGTCATTAGCCTAATAAACACCTATGAATCTATGATTAGCTCTGTCAGCGTTAATGATAAATAATAAACCATATAGAGTCTGCACCATCTGATACTTCACAGGGAAGGTTTACATACTTGATACAAGTTTCAGACAAGAATCATCAGTTTTGCTCATTAAATTTCCAAGTAAAATAAGGACTTGGGTTGGGCTGTTACAATGACCATGTTGCTGCTGCCAGGACTGTTTTGGCCTACAGGAAAAAAACCTACCAGTTGTGGTTGCCTGGGTATTTGCAGGATGACTTCTCCTCTAGATCGGTATTGCTACTAGCACCAGTTGGTATGAAATGCATTTAACTAATTTCTGATAAACATTGGTGATTCGCTCACAGAAGCTTTAGAGTGCAGAGACTACTGAAGCAGGGGTAATGAAGAGCAGAAGACCAAATGTAGTGGGATTACCGATGGCAGGCATAAGGGGGTCACCTAGAAAAAAGTAAAAAACAATGAAAATTATTTTCTTTTTGTTTCATGCCAAAAAATATGCTTCATTAAACTTTCAATATTTTTCTTAAGGGAGCAGCTGACAATGAGGATTTGGCATGCTGATTTAACTTCTTGCAGGTTTAACCCAGAAGGCTGTGGGTTCTATTACTACATCAGTTACTTGGATTTATTTTTTCAGTACTGACACTGCAGTGGAGCAAACGATGGGTGCTGCACTCTGCAGTGTGCTATCCTTTGGGTAAGACATTAAACCAAGGTCCTGTCTAAATGAGCTGGTGGTAGCTCTGGTGACTGCAAAAGATCCCACAACACTTACCAAAAAAGTAAGGGAAGATCCATGGTATCCTGGCCAGATTTCCCTTTGTCAGTATGAAAAACCAGCTCAGGCATTCCCCTGAAAAGAGGACACTGAGCTAATGGAACTAATCTAACAACAAAGAATAACTAAATAAATAAAATGATTGAATTCATTGTAGAAATAAGTTCATATGTTCATCCTAAGAAATTGATCTTGCAGACCATTAAAAGCCCAGCCACTACAACTCTTGTTATTTGTTCTCTTTTTCAATAAGGTCAAAAAAGGGACAGTTTTGTGGTGAACCTATGTATTAAAAAAGTGATTGAGCTTATTCCAAAGGTAGTAGATTCTTTGAGAGGAATATCTATCCTGACAAAAGGTCCATCTAATATTTAAAATGTAAATGTATGTCCTTGGGCTGGGTGTTGGTGGTATTATCACTTTTTGGACATGTAACAGGTCAAGTGGGATAAGATGCTTCACAGCCATAACGCTCATGCAGAGATAAACACATAGTCTGTAAGAGATTAACAACAGTGAAAAAGGTTTTGGTCACTTAGAGTAGCTTGAAGAGGACATATCTGAGGGGGCTATATCATTATATCGAAGAATCGTATCATCGAATGGCTTTTCATTGGAAATGCCGTTCATCAAACCTCCATCTTGTGAGGGGGTGCCTGCTAATTATATATACCAACTTCAACATCGCACTGCAGTGGAGGAAGGGGAAATTTCCAAATTCCCACTGTAATGTGATCTCAGTCAGAACGGTTCAACGAATGGGGTGTTAAATAAAATGCTGTCTGAAATTCTGTTTGATGATTCAATTCTTCACCAAAATAATAGAGACCCATCTGAGGTTATCTTTCTTAGGAAACATTGAAGGTTTTTGTGTTGGGTTATATGCTTGGAAAGGTACATGCCAAAGGGAGCTTTATATTCTATTATGGTCTTGATTATGGAGAATTAGAGTGGAGCAATAATTTGGTTAGATTTAGTGGATATGCTGTTAGTAATCAGTAATTAGTTGTGCTGGGTAGATGACTTTCCTAATAGTAGTTAATACATTATAGACAAGAGATAATCATAGTTCATTAATGTGCCTGTGATACAGATAATGTTATCAACTTTGGGAGTGTGAGGTATTATCAATGTAGGAATTTTCCCAAATGGTATTATACTGATTTTATTTTCCCATTGAGCTTTATACTAGAGTCATGACAACAAGTGAGGAAAGCTTCAAAGCCATCAGGAAAAATGCATTACCCCATGACTGGAGACAGAGCAGTGATAGTGGTGAGGGATGTCATACTGGAGCCCTCTGATAAGCTGACAGGGAAGTATATCCTTGGGACCTAGAGCACCTGATTTGCTGATTTATTATTAACTGCATGTGGAATATTGTGAGGGAAGCACTCTGTTTCCATGGTGATGTATATACCCTCGATACCCAGTCACATGCCTTTCCTGGCTAACATTTCTCTCCTGCCCTCATTCTGTACAGAGAACAGGTAATGATATGCCTCCATGACATGTTTCACTTTTTCAACCCTCTGAGACCATTAAGCAGGCTTAGCTACATCCTTCTTTGCCTTCTCAGCATCAGCTCCTTTGAAGCTGAAGCCTCTAGTTAGTCCTAGATAGCCTGGGTCATAATCAGGCCTTCAGATCTCTACAATGCAGCCCTGACATTATGTATTATTTTGAGTGGGGATTTGTTTTACAGGCAACATGTAGACAGAGAGCTTTCTTTTATTTAATGGTTTATGTAAGCACTGAATTATACTTATTATATGTCATTTGGAAGCTCTGCTCTGATAAGAGCGTTGTGCACTATTTTCAAATGTCTTATAGCTCATTGTGGTTTATGATAACCTATAGCATTGCTGAATATTCATGAATATCATGATGGTTTTCCTCTATTTTCAGCCAGGAATTGTATATTAGGCACCTGCTTGGATTACAAACATGATGTTGTGACACTATGGGCTAAGGCACTAGCAATATCACAATTCAGTAATATATGTTGTTGCAGGGGAGGTATGCAAAGTGCATGGTAATGAATGTACCTCATACACCCGAGGTGCTAATTGAACTTAGGCCACCTGGATTGTAGTTAGGGCTTTGTCCCTCTATGCTGAGACATCTAGAGCTATTAAACCCAATGGTCTAGTTCTTATTATGGGTGTTATATCATCATGAAATTCTGGAGAAAGTTTATTTATATTTTTTAACTGCATTAGTCTCACTAGGTTAGTAACCTCTTTTCATTGGAGACCTGAAGTGGTATTTATACTACTAGGGAAATGTGGCAAGGGCATCTGGGAACTTTTCCTACTTGTCACTGTTGTGAGTGGGGCCCATTTTGGAGGAGCACTTCCTGTTTCCACTCCAGGTGCAGAGGTGACCTGGAGAAACAGGGAGGCAGATGGAGAGGGAAGGATATGATGGAGTGGTGAAATGGAGGAGAAAGTAACTATCAAGACTGGAGAATGCAGAATTCTGAGGAAATATTTCAAAGAAATCTGTTTGATGGAGGAGAGTTAGCAAAATATGGATCTATAATTATAACCTTCCAGTCAGAGGGTTGCAGGATGATTTACTTAAAAGAAATGGTGATGCAGAGTGAGCCAGAAAATGAAGGAGATGTTTCCTGGGGGGACATTATGGAGACAATGCAAAAGGAGGATGCAGAGACAATCCTGAATAATAGTGGTGAGATGGAAAAGAAAAGATATGCAAATAAAGTAAAAGAAGACAAAAGTGGATTAGCAGAAAAGAAGGCAGAAGAAAATGAAAAACAGAAGCATATGGTAAGGATACAAAGTAAAGAAGACAAAGAAATGGACAGGTATGAAGTGTGGAACAATGTAAAAGCTCCAGTTGGGTATAAAAGCACATCAGGTAAGAGCATTTATTTTTATTAACAAAGAGACATCTTGTGACATTATATCTGAGACTGTTTTTTTTTCCAGTGGAAAGTTTTCCTAGAGAATATGAAAAATAAAGAAAGATTGCAACCCATGGACTGTTCATGTGATAAAATCATTTAACAGGGAAACAAAATAGAAAATTTATGTAAAATTTTAAACAGAGGTAGAAAGAGAGACTTTAAAAGGACATTTTGAAAACTTTATGTAAAGAAGTACTGGATATTGCAAATGTTTATGACAAAAGGGATTTATGGACTGCTGGCTGGGATTGTAATACTGTGTTAAAAGTAGAAAGAAAAATTATACATAAATCAAGCATGATAAATGTGGAGGGGTAGTGGTGTAACAAAACACTAGGGATAACCCAAAACATGTTTTTGTTTTGTGAAAAAGAAGGACGTTTGATAAGTAACTGTGACATAAGAACATTTTATATTTGTGGGGAAATGGAACATGTTGCAAAAAATGTGAATTGAAATGTTATAAATGTAACAAAATTGGAAATTTATGGATGGATTGAAAAAATTAGAATAAGAGAAAGAAAGAAGATGAACAAAGAGAAGAAATTTCAGAAGTAGTAGAATTAGATGAAAAATTAGATGAGAAAAAATAATAAAGAGGACATGTAAGAAGGTTCTGAAATAAGTGATGAAGAAGACATAAATTAGGAGGTAATAAAAGAAAAAAGAATTATATTTGGTAAAAGGGTAAAAGACAGAAATAAATTAAAGGGGTAAGTACAAACGAAAAATAAAAGGAAATGAATGATAAAGAATATATATATAGCCAATGATTGTGGAGTGGTATAATGGTTAATGTGTTTGACTCCAAGACACAAAATACAGTGTTTGATTCCCACCTTTGGGAAGGAAATTGGATAGGCTTAAAATGACTAAGTAAGCTAACCTAGTTATTAGCTATGAGCTTATGAAACCACAAATCTAAGGAAAAGTGAGTGCTTTCTGTATATGTCTGTATTATTAAGAATATAGTAAGAAGAATAGAGATTTCTTGAATGATGTAATACATGTGATGTAGATGTAATTATATTAGAAGACACACTAATTTTAACAAATAAAGAAAGATTACAAGCAGAGAAACTATGGGGAGGAAAGATAATCTGGAATTTGGGAAATGACAGGTGTTCCGGAATAGCCATATCTGTAGAAATACAATAACAATATTAGATGTAACTTTAGCAAAAATGGGAATATTAAAATTGTAGATTTAAAATGGAAAAAACGAGCATATAGAATTATAACATTCTATACTGATACTAATTGTAAAGAAAGGGAAAGCTTATTTCATCAGATTTTAGACTATGTAGCAATAAATATGAATATTATAATAATATGACACTTTAATTATGATTTAAGAGGCAAGTGTAAAAAGAAAGGAAATGATGCAAGAAAAATGTTCAAAGTTATAAGATGTGGTACGGGAAAACTTTGGGACAGAAATTCATTGACTTACAAAAGGGCATATATAAAATTGAAATAGATTATTTTATAGTATGAAAAGGTTTAGTTATAGGAGAAGAGGAGGTAGTTGAAACAGGATTTTCTGATCATCTTGAAATATGGTTTGAGATAAAGGAAAACAAGAAATATATATAAAATAGGCAAAGAAATACCTAGAATAAATGAAAAAGCATGGAATGAAGAAAGAAAGCGATTAGTAATACATTTATGGAAAGATCATATTACTACAAGAGCATTTTATAAAAATTAGCCTAAATGATAGATGATATTTAAGGAAGAATATAAAAATGTTTTTTTTTTTTGCACTGGCAATATGATGTGGGAAAAGTAGAGAAAGAAAAATATAAAAGAACATATAAAGATGCTTTGCAAGATTTAGAACATAATGTTAGAAAGTACTTTGACAAAGATTAAGAATTATATGAAATATTGTTAAAACGTCTTATGTACCAAATTATACTGTTATTGTCTTTGTCTTGACCTTTTATGTTGTTGTAATTTGTGGAGCTTTTCTCCCCGGGCCTCCACTGAAAATGGACATATATCCAGCTGGACTAGCCCGGTCAACAAATGTAAAATAAAATAAAATAAATAAAATAAATCAAGAAAACACACTAGAATTATTATATATGCAAAGATATGTTTACAAGGAAAAAGAGAAGAGGTATTGAGTTACATTGAGCAGATTAGTAAAGGAAGTTGGTAATGTAATGAGAGAAATAAAAAATGTAAAAGGAGAAATTGAAAGAAATCAGGAAAATATTATGAATAGTGTAGTACAATATGTACAAGAAATGTTTAAAGAAAGAAAGAAGGTGGTGGAAAAACATGGGAAATAAAAAAGTTAACAGAAAAAGAGATTAAGGAGTTGGAAAAGAGATATCTTTAAATGAGCTAGATAAAGTATTAGGACAAGTAAATATAGATTCAGTTGCAGGACCAGATGGAATATGGTATGAAATGTATAAAAATTTAAGGAACAAGCAAAAATAAATAAATAAATAAATATAAAGATTTTGAATGAATGGTTAATGAAGATTTTATGTATTAAGAATTATGCACTGGAATACATAAATTCATATGAAAGAAGGAAGATAGAAGACAAAAATGGAGACCAATAGTACTGAATAATAATGATTTTAAGAACTTTATGAAAATAATGCAAACGAGATTTGAAACTAAAATACAATATTTTATGGAAGATAGTATAAAAAGGAAGGGTTGTCAAGAATTATTAACGATAGTTAGAGAAATTATGGATGATATTATGAATACAAAAGAAGAAGCTAAAATCACAATAGGAGACCTTAATAAGACATTGGACATAACCGGATATGAACTTTTATGGTTAATAATGAAAGAATATAATATAAGTGAATATTATAATATAATATTATGAAATTATGCATGTCAGAGTATAGTAATAATTCAGTAAAAATACTTGTAAATGGCTGGTTAAGCCAAGAGGTGCATAAGAGGAGAGGTTGTAAGGCAGAGATGTCCAATGAGTTGCATATTCTTTGCATTAGTTATGTATGTGATAGTATGTAAAATAAATTACAGAATGAAGAAGATGGGCTATATAACACCTGAAGGATTAAGAATTCCAGTTCTGTTACCATATGCATATGACATTATGATAATTGCAAAAAATAAAATTTGGATATAAGAAGTAATTATTTGCACAAATGAGTGTCCAGATGTGATAAGGATGGCTTTCAATAAAGAGAAAAGTAAAGACTCTGTAAATGTAGTAAAGACAGGGGGTATATATTTTACAATGAATTAAATTTCTTTGTTAGATATAAAATTTGGGAATAAAGATGTAAGTATAATTCAATGGGAAAAAAACAATAGAAGGAATAAAACAAACCTTTCTTTTTTGGAGAACATATAAATTATCATTCAGAAAAAAGGCTTATTTGGTAAATTCAGTACTGATGGGGAAAATAGCATACGTAGCAAGTGTATTTATGTTGCCAGCTGTATTTGAAAATTAATTGTTTTAGGCAATTTTTTCATTTACATGGGGTTCTAGATTAAACCCAGTAAAAATATGAGTTTTGTATTTAAATAAATGGAAGGCGGTTTAGGGTTAATTAATCCAGTGGTATGTTCTGCTTCATTAATTTTCTACAAGGTGTTAAATTGGATAAATGAAAACGATGAGAGATTAGTAGTAAAATTATATAAAAATAAGTATGATACATTATGTGTGTATGTGAAAAGAGTGCAAGAGAAAAGCAGTGTGTAAACAAATAAATAAAACGTTACCAAGAAAAATATTTTTGTAGAAAATAAAATTGATGATATTGATAAAGACAGAAAATTACGGTATAAGATCGTAATGATAAAGCATTACTATGTAAAACCATGGGAAAATCTAACAGATGAAAAAATTTAATATATAAAATAAGAAGCAAATGATGTAATCAGAAAGTAAAATATCAAGATTTTTTGTGGAGACTGGTAATAGATAAATTGCCAGTAAAAGTAAATATATAATATAAAAAGAAAAGTGAAAGAATATGTTTACACTGCCAAGAAGAAAAAACTATGGAACGTGTTTTTGAAATGTAAAAGAGCAAAACATCTTGGGGAAAACTACACAAAGAAGGTTTGTTTGAAGATATAAATGAAGTAGATAAAATAAACATGGATATAATTAAATATGGATATTATAAGAATAGTAGTAATGTGTTAAAATAGTTGATAAAAAGTTATTTTATGTTATATGGGCTATATGGAATGAAAAAATAAATGAAATTATGGTTAAAGGTAAATTGATTTTAGTAACAATTTTGAGTAATATCAGATGATGGTCATGGAAAAAAGTGGGGATCTAACAGGGATGAAAATTTAGTATGCTTGTAAAGGAAAATATGAATATGTGTAAAAAGCTTTGTATGGCTATATATTTATACATTTGTAAATATGTAAATATTTTGTAAATAATAGTTCTTTTTGTATACAAATAAAAGACCCCTATTCTTTTTAATCAGTGCTGTAGGATTTTTAACATCTACCTGAACTACCACCAACTCAAGCAGATAGGTCTCAGTTTAATGTCTCATCCAAAGGACAGTACACTTAGGAATGCAGCACACCCACATGCTGCACGGCAGTGTTAGCAGTCGATCTACCAGTTGAAGGAACAGAACCTACAGTGTTCTGCACCAAAGTCGAGTGTGCTATCTGTTGCACCACTGAAGTTAAAATTTAGAAGCAATGTTCAGGACAATGCTACATATGAGAAAAACTTAACATGTTAGTATAACCAAGATATTCGTAACCTTTGTTTTCTTATGGAATGTAATATGTGTATGTTTGCCTTAATGCTCCTCTCCAGAAATGAAGCAAGAGCCCTGACAAAGACAGCTTGTTCTGAACCAAAGAAGTAGGACTGTTCTGGTTCCTGCTGCCATCTGGACCTATCTGCTTTCTTGCTTCCTGCAAGAATACAGCAGGAGAGCAGGAAAGGATGAACAGAAGGCAGAGACGTCCTGTTAATCATTACTGTGTCTGCCAAGCTGCCTTGCAATAGATTTGCTATTCAACTTTTTCTTGCACTACTTTTTAGAAGTGCTTTTGGTTGAGGTTGGCTAGCATTATCCACTGTAAATATACACTTCCCATATTCACTTGTGAGCAGTTTTTCCTTTAATGCTCTGCACTTCTTTGTCTCTATCATTATCATCCTACAACTGTCTCTTGCATGGATTTTCTCTTTCTCAGAAAAGAGGAGGAGGCATTTAAATAAATGAAAAGGACATAGTCCACATGCGGAAAGCACAATTCATTCTCAGTTGTTTCAAATAGATGAAAATAATATTTGCAAATGTGTTCCCATTCTTTAACTAAAAAACAGTATCAGTCTTTCAGATTGCATAGCTAGGGGTTTTGTTACACTGTCAGATTTGAAAATATTTACTCTCTCCTTGTGAAACAGATGTTTCCTGCTTTCTTGAGTGCTTTATTTCCCTGTGCCCTTTGCAGCTGTTGGCAATTCACTTCTCCGGCATTTCCTGAATTACTTGCTGAATACTAATTTCTGCTGGATATTTATACTGGTATTTTCCATGGAACCTCAACATCTTATTGCAGATTCTTTGCAACCTGTATTTAGTGAAACTGATCTAGGGTCTTTTAAATGAGAGAAAAGTTGCAGATATCCTTTCCCATTATATCTGTCCTAATAGTAAATTGTATTATGGGAGTTCCTGAGCAGATGGGCTAGCATTTGGAAGCTCTACTCGAATAGGAGCCCTTTACTTGATTTTCAAACATATTACAGGCTGTAGTGATTGAATTTTATACACAGCATTATAGGTTCATTGGTTAGGTTCATAGGTAGGTACTAGGCTATCTGCCCGAGGGTATTTACAAGCCTAGCCAGAGTGTGTCGGCTTTCGCCACCCCATTGATTAATTAACTGATCTTCTGTCAAGCAGAGCCAATAAAGTGATCCCAGGGGTGAATTTTCTGTTACCCATCCACTCATCAAGGTTTCTTTTGAAGAGTTTTAGTGAGGGGCTCTGCCTGATGAAATTTGGAATTTTGTTCCAAAGCATGGAGAGTCTCTGTGACAGGAATCTATCCCTCTAGCATGTTCTATTTATTGTTGTGGCGAGGTTTAGCTCACTAGAACGCGTGGCTCGCAGTGACTTGGATTTCTTTAGGTGGAGCATGTCCATCAATTCAGAGTTGGAAATGGCTTTGTAAGTCAGGCAGAGATCTCCTCTGAGTAAGCAATATGCCACTGAGTACAGCCGGAGTTTTTTCAGTTGGGCTGCATAGGACATATGTTTGAGACCAGTAATCCTCTTGGTGAGGTACTTTTGTGGTCTTTCCAGCTGTTGGAAGTGTCTTGTGAGGTACATCCCAAATGGGGCATTGTACTCTATGATGGGTCTAATGAGTGACAAGTAGAGGGGCACTATAACCTCTTTATTTCTAGATGTCACCCTTCAGTAATTAAATGGGTGACATAGAAGGATTTCCTAACTACTTTGGCAATATGATTATCAAAGGAGAGATTACTATCTACATGGGTCCCCAGATCTCTTATTACCTCTTCTGTATTAAGGGGGCTGCCACCTATGTGGTAATTTGTGGGTGTTTTGTTTTTCCCAAACGGGATGACTATACATTTTTTGGCATTTAGCTTGAGGCCATGACTTTGACACCAGGTGTCCATCTTAGTAAGACCCTTTTGGAGGATGTCTTTGTCAGCCAGAGAGTCAATTATGGCTCCCAGTTTGCAGTGATCGGCAAACTTGGTTAGCCATAGTCCTCCTGTGTTAGCATGTACTTCTGAGAAGTATATGCCAACAGTAGGGGTCCCAGGACCGAGCCTTGCGGGACACCACCTGTGACTGGTTTAGAGTCGGACCTGGAGCCCACTATTCTTACCGTGTGAGTTCTGTCTGTAAGCCAGTTGGCAACCCATCTCATAACGTAGGGGTTTATGTTCAGGCTGGTGAGTTTTTCTGTAATACCCAAGTGGGGAATAGTGTTAAAAGCCTTGGCAAGGTCAAGGTAGGCTGTGTGAACCACCTTTCCCTCATCTATGGCCTTGGTGACTGTCTCGAAGAAGTCAACCAGGTTTAGTAGGCATGATCTGCCCTTAACAAAGCCGAACTGGGTCGGGTTAAGTGTTTAGAGGTTCCCAATGTCTTTGTTAATGAGTTCCATGATGATGCACTCCACAGCCTTGCAGACCAGGCTAGTCAGGCTTATGGGGCGATAGTTACCAGGGTCAATTGTGGCCCCTCCTTTGTGGAGAGGAATAACTGTTGCTGTGTGCCATTCTATGGGCATGTAGCCTGTGGAGAGGCTGAGGTTGAACATTGTGTTTAGGTGGGGGGTTAGTTCATTCTATGGTTTGTGCAAGACACAGCCTGGGACACCATCTGGTCCCATTGACGCTGTGTTTTTGGCTTTTGAAAGGGCTGTTTTCACCTGTGCATCTGTGATTTTTGGGACACTACACTTTTCCGGTATTGTTGTGAGCCCTTTTGGAGGTGAGAGGGGGTGAAGTTTGCACTGAATCTATCTGCCAGGATGTTGGCAATATCGGTAGGTTCAGTATATTTTGTGCTATTTAGAACTAGTTCAGTGCATATCTGTGAGTTGCCACTTAGATTCTTAACATAGCTAAAGAAGGCTTTGTGGTTATCTTTTGAATCCTTGGCTATTTTTCTTTCAAAGTTAGCCTTGGATGATTTCATGAGGGACCTCAGTTTCTTACTGATAATGATCAGGGATGTCTTTCCTTCTTGGGATTTGCTTTTTTTCTGAACTAGTTTCCTCCTTCTATTGTATAGCCTGTTTATTGCAGGGATCCATCAAACTGGTTTCCTTCTCTTAGAGGAGTGAGTCTTGGTTTTGCTAGGGATGGCACGATCCATGCATCCTTGTAGGTGCTCATAGAGTGCATTTGTAAAGGTTTCTGCATCTTGGACAGCATTATCCTTTAGCGTGGGGGCTGTGAAACTTACCACCTCTGTCTTAAGTAAGGTGAAATTTGCTTTAGAAAAGTGTTTTACTGTGGTTTCCTTAGTTGGGGTAGTGGTAGGGTGTGGACATCCAGAGTGATTAGATTATGGTCTGATCTAACCAGTAACAGGTCGACCTCCGGTGTGGAACACCTGTTGCCCATGTTGGTGATGACCAGGTCCAACATGTTTTCACCTCTGGTAGGGGAGTTTACCAGCTGATCCAGGGCGTTTGAGTTGATGAATTCCAGGAAGCGCTGGGCCTGGGAATTTGTACTCGAGTAGTTTTCCCAGTGAATGGTAGTGTAATTGAAATCGCTCAATATCAGGGTGTTTGGTAAGACCTTCATGTTTTCTAGTGTCTCTAGAAAGGTGGAGTGGTAGTCCTGGGTCATGGAGGGTGATCTGTAGCAGGCCACAATTTGCATTGCATTATGCATTATAATGCCATGGCCACATAATAATAGATGCAAATTTCTGCATCTGATAGACTGTACTAAACATATGACATTCATAAGAGGGTGTCAAAATGATGCATGTCATTACCACTGCAACGGATCAGGTGGCACACATAGTCTTGAGGCTAGCTGATCAAAATGCTGTGGGTTCTTTTCTAATATCAGATGACTGGGTTTGTTTTCCAGTTCCAGCAATGTAGTACAGAATAAAGGGATACTACATTCAAGGAGGTGTCATCCTTTGGATGAGGCATTAAACTGAAGTCACTTTTGCCTGTGTTGATGGTAGCTTAGGTAGATGTAAAAGTTCCAGTGGCACTTATTGAAATAAAAGTAGAGGAAGTTTAAATTTTGTTTATATAAACTCAAATAACAGTAGACATAAACTAATTTCCACTAATTTTCAATACCTACATTCCTATGATGTTATTAATAGTATTCAAGTAAATGTTGACTCATAGTTACTTTATGGGTAATTTTCCTGAACTGTACTCTTTCTTCATTCATACAACTCTTAGTAGGGTATTCTTTACTGTAGTTGTTGTATCAACCCATCGAATTGCCAGTCTTCCACTTTTATGCTGCCCTTCAGGTCAAACATATTTTTTTTATATTAAACGTTCTCTTCATGCGATATCCTTTAAGTATGAAAGTCATTTGAGTTTCCAGAGAATACTTAGATCTCATCTCTTCATGGTAAATGCAGTATTCTTCACCAACATCCTAATTCAAATACATCAGTTTTCTTCATGTCATATTTCTTCACTGCCCACCCTTCAGATCAATATGACATTATTGAAAACACCATAGACTGGACAAGTTGAATCTTTGTATGTAAAGATACAACCCTGCACTTAATAATCTTATCTATATCCTTAATGGCTATTCTGCCAAGAGCAATTATTTGCTGGAGTTCTTAACAACTTGTCATTTCATCATTGAATGAATATTGACCCAAGCAGTTTAAAATTGTGTACTATTTTTGTTTCTTCTCTATCAGGAATAATTATTTTTATCAGTTGTCATGATCTTTGTCTTCTGCATATTAAGGTGCAAACTTATTTTGAGATTATGAAACCAGCAAAACGGGGCTCAGGGTAGGGAAAGGTGCAAAATCAGCAGAACTGTAGAACACACAAAATGCACCAGTCTTGCACTAACAAACTTGTATTTATTTGTAGAATAAAGTAAAAAACAAACAAAAAAAAAACCTAAGCGCTTTCACGATAATTCCTATCGCTTCATCAGACAACTAAACAACTAAAAGTTACAGTTCATGTAGCATTTCAAACTTGTCAGCTGATATGAACAGACCAATAACAAAAGACTCAAATCTTAAAGGTCCACAACAACAATAAAAAACATAAGAAAAGCATATAAGAAAATTCATTGAGAATGTCACGTATATAAAAGAGTATAACCATTGAAAAGTCTTCATGGATGCCTATATGTAGTCCCATTCAAGCCTGGGGGTCTTTCAGCATTGAGTACAAGTATCCATTTCTGCTCTGCACTCTCAGTATAGTTTTCAATATCACCTCCTCTGATGTTGGCATGTACAACCTGAATAGCTAAAAATCTAAAAGTATGTGTATGATCCATCTGTTGGACATGGTTCGCTAGGGCATGAAGCGAAAACTATACTGAGAGTGCAGAGCAGAAATGGATACTTGTACTCAATGCTGAAATACCCTCAGGCCTGAATGGGACTACATCCCTGAAGCCTTTTTTAAAGTCACATCGACTCAAGCATTTTTAAGTTTAATATATTCATTCTACATTTTACAAGTTTCTAACTTCTCACATTTTTATACCTTTTAGAAGTTTTTTACTTTATGTAGTTCATACTTTTTATCATACTTTTTTAATACATTTTTAATACATTTTTTATCATATAGGCATCCATGAAGACTTTTCAATGGTTATACTCTTTTATATACGAAGATTTTTGGTGACATTCTCAATCTATTTTCTTATATGCTTTTCATATTTTTTATTGTTGTTGTGGACCTTTAAGATTTGAGTCTTTTGTTATTGGTCTGTTCATATCAGCTGAAAAGTTTGAAATGCTACATGAACTGTAACTTTTAGTTGTTTAGTTGTCTGATGAAGCCATAGGAATTATCGTGAAAGCGCTTAGGTTTTTTTTTTTGTTTGTTTTTTACTTTATTCTACAAATAAATACAAGTTCGTTAGTGCAAGACTGGTGCATTTTGTTTGTTCTATACTTATTTTGAGATTATGTTGTTTAGTCTTGATAAACAGACGTTACAGATCATCTTCAATTTTACCCAATAATGTGGTATCATCAGAGTAACAAAGGTTGTTGATAATTCTACCTCCGGTCTTTACACCTCAATTTTCTATATGCAGTCCTGCTTTTGTGATGATTTGTTTGTATATACATTAAACAGATCTTGGGAAAGTATGCAGCCTTGTTATACACTTTTACCAGTTCTAAAGTATTATCTTCTTTCTCGCTGTTTGAAGTGTTTCTTCTTGACTGATGCAATGAGTTTGCATGGCAACTATTAGATGCTCTGGTATGCCACTGCTTCTCAATTTGGTCTAGAGTTTACTGTCAAACCCCTGATTGTCATCAATGAAACATGTATCAATAGCCTTTTGGTATTATTTTGGCTTTTCAAGAATCCATCTCACTTTCTCTGTAATGTTTTGTGTGACGACCGTGCCCTGGCCCAGCAATCAAGGAGCCTCAATCCTCACCACTAACACCAGGGAGGTTGCTGCTACTACCTTATCTAGCCTGTTCTTCTTTGTCAGGTCTGTAAGGGGAGCAGCTATGGTACTATAATTGGGAACAAGCATTCTGTAGTACCCTGCTGTCCCTAAGAATGCCCTCACCTGCTTTTTGGTTACAGGTGCAGGCCATGCCTGAATAGTTTCCACTTTGGCAGGTTCTGGCCTTATCTTACCACTCCCCGCTCTATGTCCTATGTAGGAGACCTCTGCCATACCCACCTGACATTTGCTTGGCTTAATGGTCAACCCTGCCCTCTGTAGTCTGCCCAGCACCTCCCTGACATGCTGAAGATGCTCTTGCCAGGAATGGCTGTAGATAGCAATATCATCCATGTAAGCAAGGGCAAACCCTCCTGCTCCTGCTAGGATATGATCTACCAGCCTCTGGAAAGTTGCTGGGGCATTCTTCATCCCAAAGGGCATCTTTGTGAACTCATATAGGCCAAAAGGAGTCACAAAGGCTGACTTCTCTCTAGCACTGGGAGTCAAGGGCACCTGCCAGTAACCCTTGGTAAGATCAATGGTTGTAAGATACCTAGCCCCACCCAGTTGCTCTAGGGCCTCATCTGCCCTAGGCATGGGGTAAGCATCCGACTCTGTCTGACTATTTAATTTCCTGTAATCCACACAGAACCTGGTGCTGCTATCCTTCTTTGGCACCAACACCACTCGTGAGGCTCAGGGACTGTTAGACTCTTGAATCACCCTTAGTTCCAACATCTCCTGTACCTTCTCCCTCAGAGTCTGTTGAACTCTCTCAGGCACCCTATAAGGGGCCTGCCTGATAGGCCTTTGGGGTCCTGTATGTACCTGGTGCTGCACCAGGTGGGTGCTCCCTGGTTTCCCAGTGAGCATGTCCCCAAACTCCTGCAACACTGCTCGGAGTTCTCGAACCTGGGTAGGAGATAGCTGCTGGGACATTGCTACCCCTTCCACCGAGGTGTCAGCCCGAGCCTCACTGAGGAGATCATTCCCCAGATCTCTCTCAGACTCCTCCTGCAGTCCACTGCAAATGCTCAGCACAAGAGCCTCCCTATCATGGTAAGGTTTCATCATGTTAACATGGTACAATTTGTGCCCCTGCCATCTGCCTAGCACTTCCACCATGTAGTTAACATCACATACCTTTCTTACCATCTTGTAGGGTCCCTCCCAAGCTGCTTGCAACTTGTTGTGTCTGACAGGAATGAGAACCATCATCTGCTGCCCCACAGCATACTCTCTAGCTCGAGCATTCCTGTCATACCACACCGTTTTCTGTTGTTGGGTTTCTGCCAGGTTCTCCTGGGCCAGGCCCATGAGTTCCCTGAGCCTTGTCCTGAGGTTCAGGACATATGCCACAACAGACTCCTTGTGAGACTCACACTCACCTTCCCACTCATCTCAAATTAAATCTAGAGGTCCCCTCACCCTATGCTCATACAGCAACTCAAAGGGTGAAAAACCTGTGGATTCCTGGGGAACCTCTCTGTAAGCAAACAACAGATGGGGCAAATATTTGTCCCACTCCCTCTTAAACTGATCTGCAAATGCCCATAGCATGGACTTGATTGTAGAGTATAACCTCTCAACAACACCATTAGTCTGGGGATGGTAGGGGGTGGTCTTCATGTGCTTCACCCCACAGGACTTCCACAGACAAGCCAGCAGGTCTGCCATACAATTTGCACCTCTGTCAGTCAGTATTTCTTTAGGGAAACCTACCCTGCTGAAAATCTCTAACAAAGCATTTGCCACCTTCTCTGCCTCAATGGAGGACAAAGCCACTGCCCTAGGGTATCATGTAGCATAATCTATAATCACTAGGCTATACCTTTTCCCTGTGGAACTTGGGGTAGTAAGAGGACCCACAATATCCATAGCTACCCTCTGAAATGGCTCCTCAATCATGGGCAAAGGCATCAAGGGATCTCTCACCTTGTCCCCTGCCTTGCCTACCTTTTGGCACTGCTCACAGGTCCTGCAGTACCCTGTTACATCTCTGGAAATTCCAGGCCAATAGAAGTTTTGCATAATACACCTCTTTGTACATTTTATGCCCATATGACCTGCAAAGGGAATATCATGGGCTATGGCTATAAGTGCCAGACGGTAAGCTCTAGGCACTACCAACTGCTGTACTCTCTCACCTTCTAGCCCTCCCTCAGGGGTCCACTCTCTGTACATTAACCCTTTGTTCCAGTATAGAGATTCCCCCTTCCCTTGAGAATCAGGTGCCTCCCTAGCTACCTGCCTCAGGCCTTGCAATGTATGGTCTGAGAGCTGAGCCTGTCTCAAGTCTGTCCTTGTAACCCTTCCCAGCTCCCCTGCCACAGGAAGTCTGGCATCCTCTGACAGCGGTGCCTCACTATCAGACTGGGTACTACTACTCACCCCTACCTTTGCAGTTACCCTGTCCAAGGGAACATAAGTACCCACAAGCAGCTGTGGCTCACATTCAGTATCACTGCTACAGCGTAGCTCACTTCTTGAAGTAACCACCTCAGCAGTCCTGGCTGCAAGTATGCAGTTTGTCTGGGTCTCCCTCAGGCTACCAGACTCACATGCTTGTCTCCTAGCCTTACTGAATGTACCTGCATAAGTACATAGTACTGCCTCATCCAAATCCTTCCCTCTCAGGACATCTGCAGGATGGTAGTTCCATACCCCTGTTGTCTCAAGACAACACACTGTTGGCATTTTGTATTTCCCACTTACTGGCTCCCTCACCTTTGGTTCCCCACCTTGCCTCCGTGGACATATGTATGTCACATGGCCCCACTGGTTGCATTCAAAACATTTAACCCTAGCTCCTGGATGTGTACCTGGACTAGTGGCTTCCCCTGCTACTGGCAGATTCTGTTGGGGCAGTCTGTGCTGCCAACCATGGGTTCCTTTAGTCTGTACTGGGGGGCCCTTTCCTGTGCAGGGCTGCCCTGTTTGCTAGGAGTAGGTCTCCCTTCTTCCCCAACTCCTCTGAAGTAGCACACTGTCTATCAACTAACCAGATCCTCATGTCCTCAGGCAAAGTGCTAAGGGCTTGTTCCCACACCAAAAGGTCTGCCAGCCCTTCAAAAGTGGTGACCTGACATCCACTCACCCAGTTATAAAAATAAGTGCTCAGTTCAGCAACATATTCACATACATTTTCATCCGCCTTGCTTCTATACTCACAAAACTTTTTCCTATACATTTCAGGTGTTAGCTTAAAACATTCTAATAAATGTCTTTTTACAGCAGTATAATCAAAACAGTCAGTGGCATGCATTTATGCTAAAGAAGTTACAGCTTTATCATGGAGTAAGGGGGTCAGGAACCGTACCTAGAGCCCTTGGTCAACTTCATAATGTTTACATACCCGCTCAAACAAGTGAATGAAGCTATCAAAATTATCCACCTCTTTAAACTGTGGAAGAAATTTACTGACGTTTTGTGCTTCTGGGGTCCAGTTACTCCCTTCCCCATTACCTCCATGACTCTGGCGAAGAGTCAGCATTTTCTTCTCATGCTTTCTCTGCTGTTCATTTTCCTCAGCTTGTAGACTCCTCATTTTCTCGGCTGCTTCTAGTTCCATACATCTGGCCTCCAACTCAAGTCTCTTTAGCTCCAGCTGAATTTTTAAGTCCACTGCAGAAAGGTTGAGCTATCCATTCTTTGAGGATATTGTATCTCCACTGTCAGTCTGATTGTCCTCCAGGCTGCTGTTTTCTGATGCAGCTGTAACCAAGGATGCAATCAGGTCTGCTTTAGTCAGGTTTCCCTGCACCAGCCCCCTAGCCTGGCACATCTCCGTCAGCTGGCTCCTTGTCAGCTTTCCATACTCTTCTGCTGACATGCTGCCTGCTCACCCTGACTAACACTAAGCTAACAAAAAAAATAAAACAATAGTGATCTGAACTCTTGAGTATACACTGCGTGGCTGTTTTAGAGTACAGAACACTTTTAGAGATCACTGTACATAAGCTACAGGAATTTGCTCTACCCACACCACAACAAGCCAATTAGTATGTGAAGTAGATCCTACCACTGCCAAACACTTGTGATGACCATGCCCTGGCCCAACAATCAAGGAGCCTCAGTCCTCACCACTAACACCAGGGAGGTTGTCTCCAAAAGAGGAAAGGATAACCAATACACACAATAAAGTACAATTTCCCTTAAGTGCACACAAAGATCACAGTCAGTCTGATACTGGTTGCTCCCTTGCTCACCAGGTCCCCAATACGACTCCCCACTGGCACAGCTATAGGGTCCAGGTCTCAGCCTAACTGGGCAAACTAAAACCTCCAGCACCCTCTCTGTCCAGCCAGTGCTTTGTGTCCCTGCCAAGTAGCTGACACAACACACACACACACTTTGAGATAAGTATTTATACAACTTCACAGACACTCCTGGGAAAGGCTGACACAGATTCTCCAACTGCGCCCCTTTGCCCAGACTATACAGTAGTAATTACTGCCACCACCCAGTTAATAATATCTGCTACTAAAAGACCCTTAAAAGGGTGTCCAATTATTACTGTGTAATATTAATATCCAATGGTAATGTGACTATTCAGTCTAAGGCTTACTGGAAGGGCTTAGACAGTAAACTCTATAAATATATAATGTACTGTAAAGCACAATTTATCTCTACTCAAATCAGCCACAGGTAGAAGGTTTTAAAAATATTTAATAATAAATAATTAAAACACAAGACAAAACTACTACACCACAGAGATATCTAAGAGTTCAGAGATCACACAGAAACTTAAAAATAATATTGTAGGAAAGATCTGATTACACATAGAAAAAATACTTAACCTAACTTTCTAATCTTTAGCTAAAAACACAGTGCTACAATCCTACTTACATACATAAAGAGCATAAGCAGTGCTGGGTTAGATGTCCAAAGTCAAAATGCTTCAAGTGTCTTGTGAAAAATAGTATTTAAACATTATTATTATACCATGACCCCCAATTAATATTCCAAAACGTGCACGCTGATTGGTCAGCGTGCACATTGTAAATCGACTTATACTAATGGAAAAAGGTACGCCCGGACTTTTTCCATTAGTATAAGTCTTTTTTAAAACACTGTCTCGCTATGTTAAAGGAGTTTAACATAGCAAGACAGGTTTAAAAAAAGCAATGAGATATCCGTTGCTTTTTTTAAAGCTGTCTCGCTATGTTAAACTCCTTTAACATAGCAAGACAGTGTGTAAAAGCAACGGAGATCTTACTTTCTCCGTTGCTTTTTTTTTAAACCTGTCTCGCTATGTTAAATGGGTTTAACATAGCGAGACAGCTTTAAAATAAGCAACGGAGCTCTCCGTTGCTTATTTTAAAGCTGTCTCGCTATGTTAAACTCCTTTAACATAGCGAGACAGTGTGTAAAAAGCAACGGAGATCTTGCTTTCTCCGTTGCTTTTTTTTAAACCTGTCTTGCTATGTTAAATGGGTTTAACATAGCGAGACAGCTTTAAAATAAGCAACGGAGATCTAAGTTGCTTTTTTTAAAGCTGTCTCGCTATGTTAAACCCATTTAACATTGCGAAACAGTAAAAAACAATGGAGATCTTGCTTTCTCTGTTGCTTTTGCCCACAGCTCTGATGTACTGCGTAGGCATACGCATGCGCAGTACATCAGAACTGCCGCAGAATACCAGACAGTCTGCTGCGGAAGGGCAGCAAGGAGGCATTATACAATGCCATTATTTAAGAAAAGTAATTATTTTTTTTCTTAAATAATTTCATTGTATAATAGCAATAACCCACTTCTGGGTGTGGATAATGCTGGATTTACCCACGGTTGGCTTTGTATGGCCACTCGGGCTTCACTCTTGTGACCAAACCATGCCAACCATGGGTAAATCCAGCATTATCCACACCTAGGCGTGGGTTATTGCTATAACAAACATGTCTCTGGGTCCTCCCCAGATTACATCATTTTTGACACTTAGGTTTTCCCAGTATTCATATTGCATCATCTTGACACCTGCTCTGAGTTCCTAGGCCAATAGAAACTCCATTTACATTATTTAGCAAGCTAACACCTGCACAGGAGAATACAACAATAAAAGGCATTTCACATATACACTCTAGCAGAAACCAAAGCAATAAAGCACCTTTCACATGTACACGCTAACAATTATTCCTTAAGTTAAGACAATAGGAAGAATGTCTTCAGCCAGCCTGACTAGAACCAACTTTAAAGATCAAAGAATGTCATAAGATCATTTCAATTTCAAAAGACACATTTGAAAGGCTTGACTTAGTTTTTTCTTTACAGCAAGGGAGCAATGTTGTAACAATCTTGAAGTTCACATTTTACAGTGTTTTTCTTTCATTTAAAAACACACGCCTGTATTTTACATTTATTTATACAAATGATAGAATTATATATTAAATTCTATTTGACTAGGCTGGCAGCCTTCACCCATCTCTCCCCAATCATCACATTCTGTTTCTCATTGTTTCCTAAATCCAACTTGTATTTTTAGCAATTTATGTTCCAAGCATGGTTGTAATCGCCACTGAATAACATTGAGAAAAATGTTACTAGCAAGCGGAATCAGAGCAATTGTGCAATAATATCCACAATTGGTTTGTATTATCTTTCTTCAAGAATGGTAGACACATATTTTTTTTCCCAGTCAGTTGATCATGATTCTGTCTTCCAAATTTCCTGTTACCGCTTCAGTAACTATTATAACAGCTTCATCCAAGCGCTAAATTACTTCAATGGGAATGCCATCAATGCTTTGCGCTTTGCTCTTTGGTAATGTTTTCAATACCTTTTCTACTCCTTTTTTCATCACAGTCTGTTCCTGGTTGTAATGTATAGGTTGACAATATTAATTATCTGTTTGATCTGTACAATGTAGTCTTTCCACATTTTCTTAGCTTTGCAGCCATCATTCAACATATCTCCCTGAACATCTTTTTACACTGAAAATCAAGGCTGGAATTTTCTTGTTGGCTCTCACAGTTTTAGGAAAACTAATTTTGTTCCTCTAGATTTTTTTATTCTGTCTCCTTGCATGTATGGCTATAGTACTTCTCTGTCTCATCTTACATCACAATGGAAATCTTGGCTAAATTCCACAACTGTCTCTTTATCTCCTTTTATCTAGATTCTTTATATTATTCAGTAATATTCAAGGTTTCATCAGTCTACGTTAGCAATCAAGTGGGGGGGGGGGGCAGATCAACAAAGCTATTATATACAGACAATGTGGCATTACAGGCAGACTGAACAAGAAATTCAGCAAACGATATGGGGAATGGAATACAAAACTGAAGACACACGGGATGAAAGCGAGTACAGATAAGACAGCTGTAACTATAGCAAATGGGGGAAATCAGAAGAAGATGAGACTTGAAACAGGAGGAAAAATAGTGGAACAAATTAACAGCTTCCAGTATCTGGGACAGGTGGTTGAGGAAAAGGGAACTATGAATAAGGAGGTCACAGCTAGAGTCAGTGGTGCTGTGGCCATTTATCACAGAGCATCAGTAGTGATATGTGACAGAATGCCAAAGAAGCTGAAAAGTAAGGTGTACAAAACAGTGGTGTGCTTAGTACTACTGGCTGGTACAGAAACCTGGGCAGTGAAGGCAAAGTAGATGAGGAAGCTAGAGGTGATGTTGATAAAGTGCCTGAGATAGGTGGTAGCATGCACACTGTGGGATAGACAAAGAAATGATGACATCCGAATAGTAGCTCAAGTAGCACCAATTGCAGATAAGGTCACAGAGAAGAGATTACATGAGTTTAGGCATATGTGCAGGAAAGCAGAAAACAATCTGGTGAAGAAGATATGGGACAGACAGGAAGAAGGTAAGGGGAAACGAGGTATCCAGCAAAGCGATGAATAGATTATATGAGAAAAAATCCGTGACTGTCAGGCCTGGCTATTGAAGAAGATAGGAGAGTGTAATTGAATTGAGAGAGACATCAACAGTTGACACACCACCCTAACCCCATGTAGAAAATAGGGTAGAGGGGGACTGATAAATATTCAAGGTCTTATCAGTCAACAGTCTGGACCACTTTTTCACTTTCTGCTAGGACTTTTCTCTTTTGTTGAATACAGCTCAATGTCTTACCATAACATATCTGGTACTCTGCCATTTATATTTAATGCAGGGAATTTATTTCACCTAGAGTCTTTGAATCCTAGTGGCATATTTTCAGGATCATACTTTATTAATTATCTCTCTGCCTTAAATTATTAAGCTTTAGCTTGATTTTGCATACTACTAGCTGGTCATCTATATAACAGAACGGATCAGGTTTTTGTTTGTATTGATGCCCATAGGTACACAGGTCCCTTTGTAATTATTAGGCTTATAGTCAGTGAAGGTATTCAGAAGCCTAGCCATGCATTCTCAGTAAGTTACTAGCCCTAGTAATTTAAGTGCAGTTAACCCAGAGTCTTTTGTAATATTAGCACGAATATCCCAGGGACAGGCAGACTTTCGCATGTAAGTCCTGTCCATAAGGGATGAGGGCACCAATCCAGGGTGAACTTGCAGTTTCCCATTCACTCATCCAGACTGTGCTTAAATTGAGTAAGGGAAGTGTTTTGCTTTATAAGGCGAGGAAAACAATTCCAGAGAAATGGTGTTCTTTGTGAGACATATCTGTCTCTTCAACATGTTCCGTTTAAGTTGCTGAGAGGATTCATATCTCTGGAGTGGGTGTTTCTGCTATTATTGGACTTGAGGATGTGTAGTAGATCTCAAAGGATGGTGTCAGTAGAGGCTCTGCAAGCAAGGAAAAGATCACCTCTCAGTAGCCTGTAAGATACTGAAAAAAAGGGAGAGGAGTTTGAAATGATCAGGGTAACTTTTGTGAATTAGGCCCTCGATTTTTTTAGTAAGGAAAACGTATGGTCACTTGAGTTGTGCTAGGTGTTTCGACATGTACATACTGAAGGGGGCATTATACTTGATGATCGGTCTAATTTGTGCAGTTTACTTTGGAATGATCACTTCCCAGGACCTGGATGCCATGTCTACACTAATAAATCATGCAGTGAAAAAGAACTTCATTACAGCAGTGGATACATGGTGATCAAATGACAGTTCATTGCGTTCACGGGTTCTCAGGTCCCTCACTTCTAGGTCAATTTTCAGAATTGTGTTGTTGATGTAATAGTTGCAGGAGAAGTCGTGCTTGCAGAAGGAAATAATTGTACATTTTTTTTGTATTTAGTTGGAGTCTATGGCTTTGACATCAGCTATTTCTTTAAGAAAGGCCTTCTTGAAGGTTCTTGATGCAGTCATAAACTCTCCAGAAGAATTTACCATCATCTGCAATCTTGATCCGCCATAAGTCCTTAACATTAGCCTTGACCTCTGTGAGGTAGATGTCAAAGAGGAGTCACCCAATGACTGAACCCTGGGGTATGCCAGTAGTGAGCGGTCCTTTGAAGGAGGTAGATTCATTCACCCTAACATCCTCATTTCTACTATCCAATGAGATAAGCAGAGATAAATTTAGCTGGATGAGCTTATCAATTATGCCTGAGTAGGGGATGGTGTTGAAACCTTTACCAAGGTTTAGATATGTGGTATGTGCAGATTTGCCCTCACCCATTGCTTCAGTAACCATTTTGAGGAAGTTGACCAGATTAAATAGGCAGGATCTGCCCTTGACAAAACCAAACTAGCTGACTTCAAGGGTTTGTAAGCTGCTTATGTCCTTATTTTGAATTGCCGTTATGACCATTTATAGGTTCATAGGTTCATAGATTAGTACTAGGCTAACTACCCTTGTGGGCCATTTCAAGCCTAGCCAATTACCCCATGTGAGAATCAAACCCTGCACCTTGTGTCTGTAAGGTAAACACCTTAACCATTATGCCATCCTCCCACCCCACATTCAATAACCTTACAGATAAAACTGGTCAGGCAGATGTCTGTAGTTGCTGAGTCAGTTAGTACCCCACCTTTGTGTAGGGAGGTGACTGTTGCAGTCCTCCACGAGTGAGGTACAGACCCTGATTGAAGGCTGATATTGAAAATCCCTTTGTAGGTGGTTTGACAGGCCCTGTTTCAGCCTGAGCAGTAGGCATACTGGTAAGTTATCAGGCCCCTCAGAAGCGGTTTGGCCTTGGATAGTGCTTTGAGGACTTGTTCCTGGGAGATATGAGGAGGTGGTGAAGTTGTTCTTGCTTTTTCATCATTTTCTTCCACAAACATAGTCAGTTTGATTTCTGTACACTGTAACGGTAGAAGAGCATTTATACAATCATAAATTATGTTGCTGAAAGAAGGTTTTTAAATTGAACAGGTTGTTTGTCTTGCAACTTTCTATCAATCACCTGCCTCGATTCCATTACTGAGTCCATGTTGTCGAACCACTTGACTTTCCTCTTTATTCTGAACTTTCACATTCCAGTCCCCCATGACTTTCTGTATATCTTCTTTGTACTTTCTGTCAATTTCAGCTTGTGCTAACTTGTAGAATTAATTATCTTAATCTTCTTTGTTTGCTGGCACAGATATCTGAATAATAGTCATGTTAACGGCATACCACATAGATGAATAGATATTATACATTTGCTGACTATATTATACATCATTACAGTTCTTGCAAGCTTCTTCTTAATTATAAATGCGACACAATTTTGATTTTGTCTTTTACTTGTGGCATAATAGACCATATATTACTCAGATATGAAGTGTCTGGTGCTTGTCGGTTTCAGTTCCACGACACTCAAAAGATCAGGTTGTGCATATTCCATTTCATTATTAACAACAATCAACATTCACCGGTTCATACTTTGTATGTTTCATGTCCCAGTATGTGAGACATCTTTGCAGTTACTAATCGGTTCATACTTTGTACGTTCCATGTCCCAGTATGTGAGACATCTTTGCAGTTACTAATCGGTTCATACTTTGTACGTTCCATGTCCCAGTATGTGAGACATCTTTGCAGTTACTAACTGGTTCATACTTTGTTTGTTCCATGACCCAGTATGTGAGACATCTTTGCAGTTACTAACCGGTTCATACTTTGTTTGTTCCATGACCCAGTATGTGAGACATCTTTGCAGTTACTAACCGGTTCATACTTTGTATGTTCCATGTCCCAGTATGTGAGACATCTTTGCAGTTACTAACCGTTTCATACTTTGTATGTTCCATGTCCCAGTATGTGAGACATCTTTGCAGTTACTAACTGGTTCATACTTTGTATGTTCCATGACCCAGTATGTGAGACATCTTTGCAGTTACTAACCGGTTCATACTTTGTATGTTCCATGTCCCAGTATGTGAGACATCTTTGCAGTTACTAACCGGTTCATACTTTGTATGTTCCATGTCCCAGTATGTGAGACATCTTTGCAGTTACTAACCAGTTCATACTTTGTTTGTTCCATGACCCAGTATGTGAGACATCTTTGCAGTTACTAACCAGTTCATACTTTGTTTGTTCCATGACCCAGTATGTGAGACATCTTTGCAGTTACTAACTGGTTCATACTTTGTATGTTCCATGTCCCAGTATGTGAGACATCTTTGCAGTTACTAATCGGTTCATACTTTGTTTGTTCCATGACCCAATATGTGAGACATCTTTGCAGTTACTAATCGGTTCATACTTTGTACGTTCCATGTCCCAGTATGTGAGACATCTTTGCAGTTACTAACCAGGTCATACTTTGTATGTTTCATGTCCCAGTATGTGAGACATCTTTGCAGTTACTAATCGGTTCATACTTTGTATGTTCCATGACCCAGTATGTGAGACATCTTTGCAGTTACTAATCGGTTCATACTTTGCATGTTCCATGACCAAGTATGTGAGACATCTTTGCAGTTACTAATCGGTTCATACTTTGTATGTTCCATGACCCAGTATGTGAGACATCTTTGCAGTTACTAACCGGTTCATACTTTGTATGTTCCATGACCCAGTATGTGAGACATCTTTGCAGTTACTAATCGGTTCATACTTTGTATGTTCCATGACCCAGTATGTGAGACATCTTTGCAGTTACTAACCAGGTCATACTTTGTATGTTCCATGTCCCAGTATGTGAGACATCTTTGCAGTTACTAACCAGTTCATACTTTGTATGTTCCATGACCCAGTATGTGAGACATCTTTGCAGTTACTAATCGGTTCATACTTTGTACGTTCCATGTCCCAGTATGTGAGACATCTTTGCAGTTACTAACCGGTTCATACTTTGTATGTTTCATGTCCCAGTATGTGAGACATCTTTGCAGTTACTAACCGGTTCATACTTTGTATGTTCCATGTCCCAGTATGTGAGACATCTTTGCAGTTACTAACCAGGTCATACTTTGTATGTTCCATGACCCAGTATGTGAGACATCTTTGCAGTTACTAATCGGTTCATACTTTGTATGTTCCATGACCCAGTATGTGAGACATCTTTGCAGTTACTAACTGGTTCATACTTTGTATGTTCCATGACCCAGTATGTGAGACATCTTTGCAGTTAATAATCGGTTCATACTTTGTACGTTCCATGTCCCAGTATGTGAGACATCTTTGCAGTTACTAACCGGTTCATACTTTGTTTGTTCCATGACCCAGTATGTGAGACATCTTTGCAGTTACTAACTGGTTCATACTTTGTATGTTCCATGACCCAGTATGTGAGACATCTTTGCAGTTACTAATCGGTTCATACTTTGTATGTTCCATGACCCAGTATGTGAGACATCTTTGCAGTTACTAACTGGTTCATACTTTGTATGTTCCATGTCCCAGTATGTGAGACATCTTTGCAGTTACTAACCAGGTCATACTTTGTATGTTTCATGTCCCAGTATGTGAGGCATCTTTGCAGTTACTAATCGGTTCATACTTTGTATGTTTCATGTCCCAGTATGTGAGACATCTTTGCAGTTACTAACCAGTTCATACTTTGTATGTTCCATGTCCCAGTATGTGAGACAAATTTGCAATTACTAACTGGTTCATATTTTGTATGTTCCATGTCCAAGTATGTGAGACATCTTTGCAGTTAATAATCATTAGTGGTTAGATGTTCTTAAGGGTTTAATCTGACTACATCATATATATTGGCTTTAATCTGGTGGTTATTCAGCTCTTCCTCAGTAGCTCATTAGGAATCTTCTGACCTGAAGAGCTTTTTTCCATCACTATTATCAGAATTTCTTTTAATGTTACTGCCTACCTACAGAGTTTTCATGGCACGATATGAATGTACATTTCCTGGCCTTTCTTTTGTGCAGGTAACACTAATGTTGCTGGATTAGATTTTCTGTCACCAACACTATACTAAATTGCTACTGGTGCCCAGTATGGGTGATTTTACTTAGTCTGGCACATTGGCTGAGACCTGTCCATCTTTGGAGACCATGCTGGCAGTTATAATATCAATGACAAAGATAACTGTATCACTCATGCACACAAGCCTTCACAGCATGACAACCAAACAAACAAACTAAATGAGGAGATATATACTTTATGCACATGTAAAGAAGAAGAAAAAAAACAGCTGTTTGTGCATTCATGCCTTATACTATTCATCTTCCTATCCTTTCTGACATAACCAAATTTGATTTTACTATCATTTCCTTAATTTACCACTTCTCATTATACAAATCATCCCCACATCTCCCTATTCATGCAAATCATAGTCAAATTATCCAGTTTATTTTGAAAGAAATTTGTATTTCCATCTGCAAAAACTCTCTTATCCTTTTACATTCCCAAAACGATGTTCCATTGTTTTCTCCCACTTCAATTTTGAGCCAAATACACTTTTTTGTGTTACTTGTTTATACTTCAGTTGACTTTTTTTTTTTGCAATTAATATGGAGCTATAGGCATCTAACAGTTTAACAATGGCTCTAGGTAATTTGATCACATTGACTAATGTTGACGTGACACTTCAACCCCCATGTAGGAATGGGAAAAGGATGGTTGATGATGATGAATTTCAATACAAAATCTCCAATTTCCTGAATAATATTCATCTTCTTTTGCCTTTTTAATATACTTTGCCTCTTTCCTTCACCCACACCTTCCTGAGTATCAATAAAATGTATTCATTATAACCAAATATGACTGTGGCAGGTAACACAGATGATTGTTGCTTTGAGCTATTAATACACACTTTCTGTAGTCAGTGATACAGGGTTTGATACTTCCACTTTCTTTGTCTACTGTGTGATTCGAAGTAAGTCACTTTACCTGATAGTATTCTCAGACGTGCCCCTGAAAAACAACACTAGTATCCAGTGGACCCATCCGGTTAATAAATATCCTCACATGTATTTTGTATATTTAACTTTTGTTAACAACTACAGTAAACTCTCAGTTAACTGGAACTCAAGCAACCATAACTCTTAAGCAACCGAAAAAAAAAAAAAAAAAACCAAGAAATACAGTACAATTTTAATGTGTTGCACTTTCTGTTTCCCCCTGCAGAACCATACCTTGCATTTTTAGAATTTTAGAGTTTTAAAAAGGAAGATAGGAATAAATTCCCTCTCTCCCCAACCTAAGAACAAGTCAAACCAAACAAATAGTATAGGGTGCAGTATTTGTCAGGTCTGTTTTTACGCAACCAGAAACTACAATTATCCAGCATCTACCAATCCACATGGGTACCGGTTAACTGAGAGTTTACTGTATTTGCACTTTTTTAGTGCACACTCACCATACATGAAGAAAAATATACCCGAGGCAGACGATCAGGGCCTCACGGCTGACTACTAATTAGGAATTTTTTTTGGAAGCAGTTCATAAAATAGTAGTATTTTTTATGGACAGGGAGTTATAGTTATAATGTTCTTAAGGCTGTTGTGGACACATTGTAAAAAAAAGGAATGACAAGTTTCTATCTATGTCTGTTGGCATGCCTGATGATATTAGGGTCCACTGTTTCTAATACTAAGGCAGACAATGGTTATAGTAATACTTTTTGTCTGCACATGACTGTGGATGATTCAAGTATTAGATCTATTCTTATTCAGAACTGGAATAACATTAAAACAGTAAGTAATGAATCTATGTTTGTAGTTAAGAAGGCTAAGTCTTTGTGTTTTTCGGCTTTTCCCGGTTAGGGGTCGCCACAGCGGAACTCCGGTCTGCTAATGATTGGCAGTAGAGTTTTATGTGCTGGCTTGCCAGGCCTAACGCACAACCTTCCACAAAGGAATGCCCGTTTGCGCATGTCACCACACAGAAGACGCTCTAACTGAGGATCGAACGGGAAACATCTAACTGTGAGGCGACAATGCTACCGCAGCACCACCACCACAGTAGTTAAGAAGGCTGTCTATAAAACAATATTTAGAAATAGACAATACTATAGCCTTGACTGCTAAGACTGACAAAACTCCTGGCATGTATAAATGTGGTTTTGTAATATGTGCTCCTTTATCTTGCAGGTTTCTTCAGTACTTTTGTCTCATAGAAATAAGCACATTATAAGTAAGAGTTACTTTAATTGTGATTCCTCTGGTATTGTTTATATTGCAATCTGCTCTAGCTGCCAGTCCTTTTATACAGGTATGTTTACAAGAAAATTAAACGTGAAAATAAGGGAACATCTGTATAGCATTAAACACTGTGAAATTAATAATGCTCTTTATAAACATTCTACTGTATGTGCAGATTTCAAACAGTTTAATTTTTTTGTGTTAGGTTCAGTCCCTAGGGATGTAAGGGGTGGTGATTATAAAAACTAGCCAAAAAAACAGAAGCAAGTGCTGGAAAGTGCTGGAAATACAATACAATACAATACTACAATAAACCTGTGTTTTACGAGCTATTGTGCCTTCTGGATCATTACTGGATTACTGGATTATTACTGGATATTTATTGGCATTTTCTTCTCCCTCCGGTGTTGGTTGGTGTACTTGATTATAAAAACTAGCTTTTGAGGACAGAACTTTTTGGCAGCTTTGGCTACAAGCAGATAAGCATCCTGGAATTGATAGCATTTGTATTAAGGACTTTTTATAAGTATATCTGTTATATTGTGTAATGTTGCTTTAAAAGTTGCTTTGCTGAAGTTTTTCGATTGATTGTTCAATTAAATGTTTAATTGTATATGCAGAACAGTATATAAGACTGGTTGACACTTTGTCATTTTATTCTGATGAAGGCTTTGGACAAAAGCACTAAATAAAAATTTTCTTGACAGAGTGCCTTCTGTGTATGTTATTTTGTTCATTAATAAATATCCTCACATTTATTTTGTATATTTAACTTCCAAAGATCTTTTTTTTAAATATTCATAAAAATAACATTCCCTACTGAATATTATTGCTTTTATAAATTTCATACTTATAATATTCATCATATTTATTTTTATCACTTTTGAAGTTTATAAGTTAATAAATATGGTAACAGCATTTTAGTCAGAGACCATCGAGAAACATGATTCCATGAGATTTGGATCATAAGCCAGGTTCCCAACCCACTTATCCAGGTTACTTTTAAAAGTATCCAGATTATTTAAAAATGTAATCCATGTAAGAAGCCTGTTCCACAAAGGAGGAAATCTTAAAGTGATGAAGGATTGCCTCAACCTAATGATAAATGAACTCGTATGTAATTTTAAAAGATTGTGCCTTAAGGGAGTACTACTTTGATAATGTTTCATATTCAAACTTACTTGTAAGAATGGATTGTGGAATAACCTACATGCAAATGTTGTTTTACCTCTCATGTAACAATGATGCAATGTCTAGAAATTTAGAATCTGCATCTTTCCTTATTACACATATTTTGAATAAGAGTTATTTTCTTTGTAAATCGCCTTTGTACACATTCAATGCATTTAAGTTGACTCTTATTATAGATACATGATGCATTATTATATTCAAGTGTAGGTCTAATGTAAGTGGTGTGCAACACAGCCAAACAACTACTGTCTATGGAGATAATATTTTTAATCACAGAGGGAAGGGTTGGCAAAATGGTTAAGGTCTTAACCTCACAAACACAGTGTACAGGATTTGATTCTGACCTCTGGTTATTGACTAGGCTTTTACTAGCCTGCAGACTAATAGCCTAGTGATTATATATATGAGCTTATAGTTCTAAGTTGTCATATAACTTTACATCTTATTGCTTCCACATGTTTTACAAAAGGGAGATTCCAATAATCAAGATACCAAGATCCTTGAAAACCATGACTTCTTTTGAAGTTGGTGATAAGAAATTGATTGGGGAACTGATCCTATGCTTTTCAATTTACATTATGGAGCATTTATCACTGCACGAGTGCTAATTTTCAACATATATGTGTTAATCAAATACACAAAAAGGAGGCTTGGCCAAATAACTCACAACACAGTTCTGAGTCCAACAGTCAACTCATAAACATGGCACAGCATCAGACATGAAATCAGAAACACAACCCAAGAAGGCACTTAAACAGAATTACCTCCTGTTTAAAATAAAGCCAACCCTTGGTCAAACATAGAAAATTGATTTAATTTTAATATTAAAAAACTTCAACTGAGCGCTTTCGTCCCTAAAAAAATATGGGACTTCTTCAGAGTAAGCCAATCGTGCACAAGACACTATTTAAAGGAGCCTGAACCAATCTTAAACCACCTGGTAACAACGTCAAGTAAGAACATTTAAATACATTCTATGTGTAGGAACATGTAACTCCATTGTTCATAGGTGTTTACTAGGCTAACGACCACAAAGGCCTTTTTAAGCCTAGCCATGCATTCCAAATCTCTGATGAGTTCTGATACCCTTGATAAGTGTAATCATGGGCCTGGGAGATGAATCATTTACAGATTACTTTGTTGCATCAGAGTCATAGGTGCCAAACCAGGGATAAATTTCCAGGTTTCCATCCAATTGTCCAAGTTGCACTTAACTTGAATTAGGGAGGAACTCTGCTTCACACGGATGGGGAGCCTGTTCCATAGATGGGGTAGTCTCTGAGATACATACCTATCTCTCCAGCAGGTCCTACTTATATCACAGGCATGGTTTAAGTCTTTAGAATGGGTAATTCTGGTACTGTTTGTTTTGTGGATATGCAGGAGGTCCATCAGAGTGGGATCTGACAATGCCCTGTATGCCAGGCATAGATTTCCCCACAAAGCCTGTAGGAGACAGAATACAAGGATAGGGCCTTGAGGCAGTCTGCATAGGACATATTACTTATGCCCTGTATTCTTTTAATGAAGAACCTCTGTGGACATTCCAGTTGTTGTATATGCCTGGTTAGGTACATACCAAAGGGGACATTGTACTCAATGATAGGTCTGATGAATGCTGAATACAGTGGAACAATGACTTCCTTGGATTAGATGCCATACCTTTGTTTATAGCTTGTGCAACACAGAATGATTTCCTCACCACTGTAGACACATAATGATCAAAGGCTAGATTACTATCTATGTGTGTTCCTAAGTCCCTGACTACTGAGTCAGTTCTAAGGGATGTATTGTCAATATGATAGTTACCAGGGATGGATGACTTCCCAAGGGATACTATTAGGCATTTCTTGGCATTTAGTTTTAGTCCATGACTCTGACACCAGTTGTGAGTCATTTTGCTAAGCCTCTGTTTTGTGTATCTGGTTACCAGGTTTTGTTTGTGCATTTTTTAATATATGTGTTAATACCAAGGCTTTATCCTTGTTAGTCATCATGAAACCAGTCTTAAGATCATCAAACCAGTCTTAAGATTGTCAACATATTTGCTGTGCCAACAATATTTGTTCTTTGGAAAAATTGCAAAAATAGTATTAAACAGAGTGGGACCCAAAATAGATCCATGTTGGATACCAACAGCGACTATGAAGAATTCTGAATTTTTACCCTGAATTTAAACTGATTGTGATCTTTCAGATAGTCAAGAAATAAACCACCTCCTAATGTATGGGTTGACTTTTGTCTTTGCCGTTGATTTATGAGTATCCAAATGGGATAAAAAATCAAATACCTTGTCCATGCCTAAGTACACTTCACCAGATGATACACTTTCATCTAGAGCCCACAAGACCTGTTCATAAAATACAAATTTGTTAACTCTGAGTTCCCTTTTTGGGAAACAGAATTTACCAAGGATCAATATCAAGCTAAGTCTTAACTTTTTTTTATTTCCCTATTTGTATATTGGCCTCATGTAAGAACATTTCAAAGAGAATGGAATTAGTGCGCTATGTAATAGATTATAAAAAATATGTCAATACAGATGCAGTGGCCTCCCTGATGTTACATAGTAATATAGATGGAATTATATCAGGGCCCACAGAAGTAGTTTTTAACACTAGTCTGTGCTTTCATTATAGTTAAAATGGACATTGAGTGTCTGGGTCAATACAATTTCATAATTCTTCCTTCTCAGAGATTTGGTTATTACTGCTGAGGAAAACAAAATAATGATTGCATGTATTTGCTACTGACTTAATATCATATATCAGTGAATTGTTCACCTTCAATACAATATTTTGTTGTCTACTGTTTTGTGTTTATATCTGTAATAGTTCATATTAGAGTTGTCTTCTGCTATTTTTTTTTCATTAGATGAGATGAAATTCAACAATTTTAACTTTTAAATTTTTACTTAACTTATTCAGTTTCTTTTTCATTGTAATGATTAGGATAATTTGTGCATGTTTTAAAGATTATTTTTTATTTTTATATAATCGTTTTAGGTCCTGTGACTACTAAAATGGAAGATAATTTCTAAGTTTATTATACTTAACATTTGAAAGTTGATCCAGCACTCTGCTCAATATGTTTTCAGAGGTAGAATAACCATAATATCTATATTTGCAAAGATATTCAAATGACTTGTCAGTATTGTCTAATAACAGATACATTGTTTCATAATTAATCTCACTAAATCTATATCTTTATGAACATATTGTAGAACAGAATAGTTTTGTTATCTCAAAAGTTACATTATTATGGTTCAAAGAGCATAAGAGAGGTTAAGTGACGCATTATGGATCATATATTATATATGTGATATTTGTGGCAATAATATCCAGTATGTGATGCCCTCTGGTATTATCATGCACTAGTTGATATAGCCCATGAAAATATAACATACTGAAACAACTGCTTGGAATACATGCTTTTAGCTGAGATGGTGCTCCAATTTATATTGCAGCAATTAAATTCTGTCATTAACAGTTGGTTGTCTGTCCCTATGACACAGCAGAGGTCTTCATAATTCATTAAATATGAAACGTTTGCAAAGATGCTAGAAAAATAGGATTTATCAAATTCAGTCCTCCTTTAAACTTTTAATTATAAATTATACCACTGTTTACTAGATTCAACTTGGACCCCCAAAAGTAAAGAAAATACTTATCAAATCTTTCTATTAATCTTCAGAGAAACATAACACCCTTCTAAAATAAATGAACAAACTTAAAATTAATTAAGTCAATTAAATACATTTCTTTATTAAATAAAATTTTTTTACTGGATAAATTTTTATTGATTTTCAGAAACATAGACATATATGCAGTATGTATATGAAAGAAATATTTGCATATTCAAAGCTTAAAGTGAAGAAACAATTCCAAAAACAAACATTACAAAACCCTTTACATAGGATGTCTATATTTGAAAAGCTTTGTTTTCTTGAATGTATCATTGAGTAAGATTATAACTTATTAGACTTCTGTTTTCAGCAAATGATTTACTTTCTGCCAGGGATTGCTTAAGGAAGTAGGTCATTCTGTTCTTTCCTTGATTGATTTCAATTCCAGCTGTGAGACTGATAAAACCATGTTCTTGAAATGTCTAAAATTGGGAGGAGTTACAGCTTTCCAGTTCTGTGTAATATTTTTTCCTTGCAATAGCAAGGAGAGTCCACAAAATTACATATTTTTGCCTTGGAACACACAATGGCACAGGAGTATTCAACAAAACTAGAGATTTTGTAAGCTGGAAATTATCAGTGAACAATGCCTGCAACAAATAGTTAATACTTTCCCAATATTTTTTAAGTAAATGGCATTCATAGAACACATGTTGCCGATTGGCTATTGATTGTGATTTACACCTCCAACATCTACTTGCTTTATTATATATTAGTTCTAATTTGTGTGGTGTTATGTTCTATGTATAAATTGCCATGTGAAAAGTTGCCATTATAGTGATAAAGATGTTAGTTTTGGAGATGTAAGAATTAGTTTTTTTTATCTTTATCATCTAGCATTTTACCATTAAGTGTTTCATAGTATTTCCATATACTTTGTTTGTTATGATCTCTTGTTACTTTAACTAATTTTTACAATACTATTAAAATTCCTTTCCCATTTGTGTGAAATTCCATCATTGTTATTAACTGCTCTATGAACTTAGGAGCCTTTTCCCTAACAGACTTCTGCATTATTGCCTGTTAGTTTAAAACTGTTTGTCTTAATTCCTGCAGTGTTAACCACATGTTATTTTCAAGGTTGAACTCACTAATAACTTGCTCTATCATTAGTACTTTATTAGTGTTTATCAACTGATGCCAGTAAATTAGACCATTCTTACTAAGTGTTTTAACTGCTACTGAGTCCTGAGTTATAATATTAGTTTGTGTATATGCTACTGAGAATATGAAAAAAGACCATGCTTTTATATTCAGATTTTTGTTTACAAAGTGCATAAAAGACTTTAGGGTATTGATAATGTATTTAGAATTTATATTTTTGTATTTCCCGGTTGCCATATATTCCTTCAATAACCAAAGTAAGCTGTGCGATACTGTTTCTTTATGTTTATTTATTGTATCATGAGTGTTTTTTAACCAGATGTTTTCATGTACTAGTTTCCATTTGGAAGTATATTCTTTGTTTAACCATAGAGAACTTGTTTTTAAAGCTGACGATTGTATATATCCTTTTAAATATGGTAAGCCTATTCCACCTTCTTCCCATTTGTCAAAATTATGTCTTAGGACAATTCTAGGTTTTTTAGGGTACCATAAGAATTTCGTTATTAACCCTTAAAATTGTTTTAAATTTGATTTAGGTGGAGGTAGCAAGCAAGCTTGTATAAAATACAGAATTTTCAGGAATATAATAACTTTTATTATATATAGTCTTTCCTGCACGATAAAAAAAATAGCTTATTCCATTTTTGTATGAGTTCTTTGATATTATCCAAAACCTCTTTATAGTTTAGTTGCACTGTTGTAGCTATGTCATTTGTAATTTTAACTCCTAAGTATTTGATTGTATCATTTCTAGATAGATATTTATGATTTTTTGTTTAATGCTTCTTTGTTCATATTTATTAGTAACATATTAGTTTTATTTTCATTAAATGATATTCCAGAAGTCTTCTTAAACTGTATTTCTCCTTTCCATAGTTCTTTTAGTGTGTTCTTATCTTCTTTTAAAGTCAATAAAATGTCATCTGCAAATAGTTGAATCTTTAACTCAAGGTCGGTATCTAGTTGAATTCCTTGAATGTTTGGGTTTGCACGTATGAAATTTGCTAATGGTTCTATTACTAATGCAAATAACAAAGGAGAAAGTGGACAACCCTGTTTTGTACCTTTTGTAATGGTAATAGACTCTGACAAACAGGATCCTATTTTTATGTATGGCAAAGATTTATCATAAAGGGACTTTATTAGTGAGGTAAATTTTTTCAAAATTCCATACTCCACCAGTGCAAGCCAAAGGTAATCCCAATTCATGGAATTGAATGCACTGTTACTATCTAAACAAATTACATTCATTTTATTTTTTTTTTGCTTTGTTAATGAAATCAATAAGGGACAAAATTCTGTTTATATTGTCATATGTATTTCTGTTGTTATTGAATTCTGTTTGATCATTCTCTATCAATAACATCAATATTTGTTTTATTCTTTTTGCACGGACTGTCATAAATATTTTATAATCTATATTTAATAAATTTGTGGGTCTATATGAGGTACACTCATAAGGTTTTTTATCTTGTTTCAAAATTGGTGATACTTGAGTGTATTTTCATGAAGGAGGCCATTTATTACATTCTTTAACTGATATGAACACACTTAGTAATAGATTTAATGCATTATTATATAGTAGTTTAAATATCTCTGGTGTCATATTATCATTACCTGGGACTTTGTTTCATTTTACTTTCTTGATTTGCACTTTAATTTCTGTCATAGTTATATCCTTATCTATTATTTTTCTGTGCTCATCTGATAGTCTTAGTCTTATATTTTCCTTAAGGAATTTTCTAACTGCTTCATAGGTTCATAGGTAGGTACCAGGCTATCGGCCCTGGGGCCTATATAAGCCTAGCCAAAAAGGTTCCCTGGCTTTCGCCACCGAAGAAAAAATTATTTTTATTATATATAAGGGTTGATTCTATTTTATTTTCTTGACTATTGAGTTTATTAAAATACACTCCAAAGGCTTTTTGAATTCCTTCTAAGTTTGATACTTTTCTTTTTTTGTCTATGTTGTATATTTCTTTTATATGATTTGCCTTTATCATTCTTTTCATCCTGTTAGCTATTCTCCTTTGAATTTTTGAATTCATAGAGTAAGCGCATAGTTTGACCTTCTCTAGATTAATCATTGTTTTATGGTTCAATATCTCTCAGTATTCTTTGTTGAGGTCTTCTAATTCTCTTTCTGAAGCTAAGTTGCCTTTATGAATATCTAATTTCATTTTGTCCATTTTAGTTTGTAGTTCTGCCACCTTCCCATATTAATATGCGTTCATTGCATCATATATATATATATATATATATATATATATATATATATATATATATATATATATATGTCTACTATCTCATCTGTGAGGTTTAAATCTAGAAATGTTTGCATCCCTGCAGTATAGTATTGTTTAAACTCTTTAAGGTTTGCTATATAGGTTGGAATTCTTATGATTGTAAGTTTTCTCTTAAAGTTAAAATCTATTATTAAATTAGATTTTAAAAGCCTTCCGCTTCCAAAACATTTTCTTAATATTCCTCAGTTATTGCTGCAACCCTCTATCTATAACTGTCACATCCCCAAATGAAATACTTAATGCTATAATCTTCTTCATTGTAAAATAAATACCATCTATCTGAAATATACATCCAAACTCCCTTTTATTAAGAATTTACCCAACCATTTTAACAATTCTTGCAACACTGTTATTACCTTGTTTATTCATCTTTTGTTTTTCCAAGTTTATCAGATCATCAACTTAAGTCAAAATAAATACAAAAAAAACAATGTATACATTGTCCACTGTCCTATCTCCAATTTGTGTTCAAATTCACAAACTAAAACAACCCTTTCATACATTGTCCACTGTCCTATCTCTAGCTATCTCTAGTTTATATTTAAATTCACAAACTATTGTGTTTATCCATAATGTCAATATCTCACTTGAGCGATACCTCTATTTAACAACTCTCTGCATAGATTCATGGATTTATAGACTGTTACTAGACTAAAGACCTGGGGGGGGGGGCTTTCTAAGTTTAGCCAAGTTTTTCCGAAAGAATAATGATGCCCTGTATTCAAATAGGACATCGAGAGTCAGGCATTTGTAAGCTGCCTCTCTCCATAAGGGGCATGGGTACCAGTCCTGGTGTAAATTTCCTATTCCTCATCCACTGGGTTGCACTTAAAGTGGGTAATAAATGATCTGAGCTTCACATGGATGGGAAGCCTTTTCCATAAGGAGAGACAGTCTCTGGTGCACATATCTGTCTCTCCAGCATGTTCTGTTTAGGTCACAGACAAAATTCAGGTCCCTAGACCTTGTATTTCTTGTACTCTTTGACTTATGAATATGTAGGAGATTCATACGTGTGGGTTTTGAGAATGCCTTGTAAGCCAGGCATAGATCACCCCTCAGCAATCTAAAGGAGACTGAGTAGAGAGAGAGAAAGGGCTTTAAGGTGATCTGCATAAAGCATGTCTGTTATACCTTGTATTCCTTCTGTAAGGAACCTCTGAGGTCACGCTAGTTGCTGCATATGCCTGGTCAGGTACATACCAAAGGGAGCATTGTACTCTGATTTGTCTGATAAGGGCAGAGTACAGTGGGGAAATGACCTCTTTGGACCTAGATGCCATGCCCTTACTTATAAGTTGTGCAACCTAAAAGGATTTCCTCACCACTGTGACCATGTGGTAGTCGAATGTAAGGCTGTTGTTTATGTGTGTACTCAGATCCCTGACCAGTGGGTCGACTCATAGGGGTGTATTATCAAGGTGGTAATTAGCCAAGATGGCTGATTTCCCAAAAGGTACAGGTATGCATTTCTTAGCACTGAGTTTAAGACTATGGCTTTGGCATGATTTGTTAGTCAGAGACAGATCTTCTTGAAGAATGCAAGTGTCTACAGGGGAGTCAGTGATAACCCCTAGCTTGTAATCATCTGCAGACTTAGTTAGCCATAAACCTTCAGAATTTGCTTCTATTTCAGAGAAATAGATGCCAAAAAGGACCAGGCTGAGTACCAAGTCCAGGGAGACTCTGCTAGTGACTGACAACTTGGTGGAGATGGCATCATCTATTTTGACCTTCTGAGTCCTATTAGTGACCCAGCTGGCTTTCTAGTGGGTGATAAAAGAATTTATACCTAAATTAATGAGCTTGTCTATAATGCCTGAGTGGGGTATTGTATCAAAAAGCCTTGGCCAGGTTGAGTTAAGCTGTGTGCACAGTCTTACCTTCATCCATTGCTTTGGTGACCCTCTGAAAAAAGTCCATCAAATTTAATAGGCATGACCTTTCTTTAACCAAGCTGAACTGTGATGGGTCTAGCATTTGCAAGTTACCTATGTCCTTATTTACCATGTCCATGATGAGTCTTTCCATGGCCTTACATATGAGGCTGGTAAGACTTATGGGTCTGTAGTTACCAGGATCACTGGTTGGACCTCCTTTGTGCAGGGGAATGACTGTAACCATCTTCCATTCCTTGGGCAGAAAACCTGAATGAAGGCTCCAGTTGAAAAGTGATTCAGGTGGACCAGTGAGGTCATGTTTCATGCTATTTATTAAATATCCTGGGATGTTATCTGGGCTCATTGATGCAGTGTTTTTGGCCTGGAAGTGTGTTGATGACCTGTTTCCTAGTAATGATTGTGGGAGATTTTGTTATCGGGGGGAGAAATTTGAGTTGCACCTGTCAGCCAAAAGTTTGGCAATGGCCTTTTGGATGGTGACATTTACAATAAGTGCTCCACATTATTGTGTATTTCCTCTGAGGTTATGGAAATAGCTGTAGTAAGCTTTGTGGTTGTTCTTTGTCTGAGAAGCTATTTTTTTTTTATTTAGTCTTTGAAGTATTAATTAACCCTCTTAGGTGCCTGTTTAGATTGGTCAGGGGGCTTTCAGTATGTATGGCTTTGCTCCTATGCTTGGCCATGATTCTTTTTTCTTTTGTTGCATAACTGATTGCTGGAGGGATAGATTCCTGTCCCAGAGACTTCCCATACTCTGGAACAGACTACCTATCTATGTCAAACAGAGCTCCTCATTAGCACTCTTCAAGAAAAATCTTGATGATTGGATGGGAAATGGGAAATTCACCCCGGGGATCACTTCTGTGGCTCTGCTCGACAGGAGCACAGGAAAATAATTTTCTTGGGTGACGAAAGTCAGGGTACATTTTTTGACTAGGCTTGTATGGGCCCTAGGGCCGATAGCCTAGTACCTACCTATGAACCTATGAACCTATGAACCTATGATTGATACTGTGATTTCACCAGGGTGGCTTGTCTTTTGAGTTTGTCTTATTCTTAATATGAATGGGCACAGCTTGCTCTATATAGCTATCAATATGGCTGCACAGAGATTTTGTAAATAGTTCAGTGTCGGGTATGGTGTTTACTGGGATTGGGGCTGCTTGGAGTTTAGCCAAGGTATTGCTTAGTAGAGAGAGGTTAGCCTTGGAACAGATCTTAAAGGTTTTTGGCTTTGCTGGATGCCCAGATTTAATTTTTATTTCAAGTAATACTGCCTTATGTTCAGACCTAATGAGTGAAGATATTACATTGGGTGAGGAACATTAGCCTCCTGTGTTCACAAGGGGTCTATATTAGCATGTTGACAGGGCTGAATATCAAATGCCCTTACTTTGACACATATAGCATGAAATGCCTAAATCTCAAATGGCCAGAACAGCGATTTTTTTTTCCCCAGGGAATAAAATCACTGGGCTGTTGTTGGGAATTTGCTGTTTCCTCCACTGTAGTGAGATCTTGGAGTTGGTATATTTCAGTAGGGGATGTGGGAGCACAGCCCCCAACTTTATTTTGTCTGGCTTTTTTTTTTTGTTGCCCCAGCATTTTTTTTCCCTGAGAAAAAAAATCACTGTTCTGGCCATTCGAGATTTTTGTTCAATATGTGTTGACATAAGGGCATTCAATTTTCTGCCCTGTCGACATGATAGTATAGACCCGTTCACGAGTACAAGTTCAAGGATGTTTGTAGCCGGTAAGAAAATGGGCCAACTGTTCCAGGATGTTAGCATTAAAAAAGTTTAGGAATCACTAGGCTTGTGCATTAGAAGTTGAGATGAATTTTGCATTGGGTTGAATGGAGAGGGACTCTAATACATTGAGATTGGTAGTATGGGTTTCCTGGGACATGGAGGGGGACCTGTAGGTTGCAAGGATATGATATGATAACCTGTTTATGGTGTTTTGCACATGTATGAGTTCCAGTGGTTTATAAATTTTAACTACTCTGGAAATGAGATTGGTTTTAATATAGACTGATATTTCTAATTCCTTTCTGAGACACCTATTTACTAGTTGAGTAAGTGGAGTATTCCTACTGTTTTGTACACTTCCTTGAATTTCTTTACAAACCTATAATTTCTTAGCAATGCCAATAAATTTCCATGATTCACCATGTCAAATGCTTTATGAATATCACATACCTATCTTTTGTTTTCACAGTCTGCATCTTTTATGCTGTCTACTATTACTTTGATGAACACATTTCTTCTATATCTTTTCCTGGAATTACAATTTTCTTTAACACTCTGTATTAATTTTATTTATAACGACATCATCAAAATCTTACAATTTGTATGGCAAATAAAGATTGGGCTACAGTTTCTTATACTTTCATTGTACTGTCTGAGTAATCCTTCTATCCCCAGCTCCAGTGCTATACTATTTATTCAGTACTTGCAAGAAATTATTTCTATAGCCTTCATTTTTATTTAAAAATCGTAATGCAGACCATCAATACCAGGAGTAGTTGCATTTTTAGAGTTACTTCTAACTCTGCTACAGTAAGTTTCTCCTCTAACATTTTGACAGCCTCCTTAGAAAGCATACAGTGACTTTTCTTTCTGAATATAAATTCTAGCTAATTTTGTGCTATGTCTAATATGTCTTCTTGTGTGCAACATTTTCTATGATCTGTATTTTCTTAACAATAAACTCCTTTTTTTATTACACAACCTAATAATGAGTTACCCTTATCCCATGAGATACCAAATTCTGTCTCCACAACAAATCTCACATTTCTTCATATTTCTCAATTCTAATTCCCTTTGTAATAAAACTCTTCTTTCTTCATATTTCTCGATTCTAATTCCATTTGTAATAAAACTCTTCTTTCTTAATTTCACTGAAGATTAATATACTGCTCTAAAATATGTCCACCTTCATTGTTATCCATATTTCTTAGCATCTTCTTCCATTTCATTTTTTCATTTAATACTTCTCTTTAAAATGAACTCACCAGATGTCTCATTTAATATCATAACCTGTCATGCCTTTATGTTGTTTCCACAAATATTCTGTTTAATAAATGTTTCTACTCTTTGATGATTTAGAAAATAGACTGAGATGAAATAACATTAGAATTAATGGTATACCTGAAAAGTATGAGAGAGAAAATATAATAAACTTTTTTTTAACAACCTGGCTACATAAAACATTAAATCTACCTGAAACTTTGTCTTTGGAAATGAAAGGGCACATACATCTCATAGAGCACCTTTGAAGAAGGAAAATTCATCAACATGTTCAATTATAGTTATGTTTATGTCTAGCTTAGAAAAAGATCAAATATTAAAAACAGCATGGTCCAGACCACCTAATAAAATAAGTGAACATGTAATCAGATTTGGCAAAGATTATTCCAGTAATGTAATAAGTAAAAGAAAATCCTGTTTACCACTGATCAATGAACTTAAAATTAACAATATTAAAGCCATTTTTGTGTTCCCTGCAGAGATCAAATTATTTCTGCAGGAACTAAAATATCTGATACCCTGGAGAAGGCATACACTTTTGTTAACAACAATCAAATCCTACAAATCCTTCAAGAGACAGAGTGAGCTGAATTCCTGGAAACTGATTCTAAAAATTAAAAAGATTAAAAACAATTGAGTTTTATTCTTTGATTGCAGGAGTTTTATTTTCTGAAACAATCAATTTGCCTTTTAAGTAAAAGATTTGTATTGGATTTTCAGCTTCAAAACATACATTAAGTATGTATTTATATTTTAAGCTAAAACATTTTCATGATGAGGAATATAACTATGAGGAATATAAATGGTTAGTTTTACTGTTTTACTATATTTGCAGTGAAGTTATAGTTAACTAAATTATAAGTGTATTTCTAAATGTTAAACACTTTTTGTATGAGAATGTTATTAAATTATAAGCGATAGAATTGATAACTTTAATACTATATAACTTAAGAATGTCATTTTATTTGTTTAAATTTGCTTAGTATGTACAATGCTGGGTTAATTGAATGTCAGATCTAAGTAATATGTTAATTAGAAGTGTTAAAGCACTGGTGACTTTGTTTTCTTTGTTCCTGTATAGCACATTCCTTTCACTGGTCATTTATGAAGCAAAAAACACTTAAAAATCTTGAGAACAAAAGAATGTTCCAGTTGTGTCAGAATGCTGAATTCTTGCTTGCATCGCTTCCCACCTTGCGCTGCTCTAAAGAAAATCTAGGTCAAAGTTCATCAATGATGTCTGTGAAAACAGAAAAGAACTTTCCTTTTTTTCTTTTTTTCAGTTATATATGTGGGAAATCTACTCAAAATAACTTTTTCTTTTCTTAGAAGTGAAGAATTGGTAAAACAAAAGCTATAGTATTGTTTTATATCAAGCTGTTGTTGACAAATAATTTGTTTACATTTTGCTGAATGTTAACAGTTCATGTTGTAGTGTTATTAATTCTAACTGTACATATTAATGGAGAAAAGTAAAGAACAATTTAAAATAATTAAGAAGAATGAGAGACCAGTTGGCATAATGGTTAAGGTAAACACGAAAAAAGCCAATAAATGGTAACTTGAAAAAACATAGAGGCCCTTGAGTAGATCACACCACAATAATGGTTAAGGTATTTGCCTCCCATGCACAAGGTACAAGGTTCAATCCTGACCTCCGACTAATGCCTGTTTGGAGTTTGCATGTTCTACCTGCGTCTATGTAGGGTTTCTCCAATGTCCGAAAAACATGCTGAGTGTTTCCATCTCAAACACACCAATGAATGGAGCTGTGGGCAGCAGCACTGGCTCTACATGGTACTCTATAGAGGAAGAGTTGTACAGACCAACTGCTTTAGGCATCTACTGTGATGCGCAGTATCCTCAAGATAGGAGAACATGGATCACAGACTGCACACTGCGACAGGGCTAGCCACTTGACGGTGTAAAATATGGTGGTAGGTGATTCAGTCATGTTGACTAATGTCACCAAAATAGGCATGGGTAGTTGCCGGTGATAAGTGGGTTGAGGACCTGGCCTACTCTGACCTACGCCAGGGACCCTTGCTAATGGTGGGAGGGGTATATGTGCCCCTATTGGCCAGTTTGTGCCTGCTATAAAGCCCAGTGGCCCTGGGTCAAGTAGCCTTGTGTCAATAAGCTACTGGCCAGCTGATGTCTAGTTGTCCAGCCTGGGTTACCTGGGATAGCTCTGTTGAGCGAAAGCTGGATGTAAAATCAACCAACCTGCCAAACATGAACTGAGAATTGCTATGCTTAATGTAGGTTCACTAACAAGATGCAGCTTGGAAGTGGATGACATGATGATATGGAGGAGGCTGGACATCCTATGTATCCAAGAGACAAGATGGAAGGGCAGTGCAACAAAGCCACTTGGCTTGGGATCCAGACTCTACTACTCAGGAGAGGACAGGCTAGAAATGGTGTAGGAATTATGGTGAGAGAAAGGTTTCAGAAGGCAGTGCGAGATATCATCAAAATTAATAACAGACTTATGGCAGTCAGACTCCTGTGTAATGATAGGGCAGTATTCATAATCTCAGCCTATGTTCAATGCCCCACAGCAGGGTTGTGATAGTGAGGAAAAGAGTGCATTCAAACAGTAGTTGCAGGATCTACTAGGTAAAGTAGGACAACATGAATTGTTGTTGATAATCGGTGACTTGAATGCACGTATCAGGACAGACAGAAAAGGGACTGCCTGGGTCTACATGGGTGGGGTAACAGGAATAAAGAAGGAGAATCCATTCTAGACTTCTGTCTGGCAAATGGCTTGATAGTGGCCAACACATTGTTCAGAAAGAGGGACAGACACAAGATCACATACAAGAGTAGCCAACATGCAACTCAGGTAGATTTCCTGCAAGTAAGGAAAAGGTACGGGGGCAGAATCCATGATTGCAAAGTCATCTCCACTGAAACAGTTGTCCCACAACATAAACCACTAGTTGCCACAATCAGCTGCAAGCAGTGGTCAGACAAAGCTCTAAGGTCAACAGAGTCCAGGTTGAAGACCTGGAAGTTCACTGGAGAGAAAGTGCAACAGTTCAAGGAACTACTCAGGGCTCTAGTACCCCAAGAAAAGAAGGAAATAGGTGGAGTTGAACAAGAATGGCAGTGCCTAAAACAGCATGTGTTAGGACTACAGAAAAGATATGTGTCCAAGCCAGGTATGGAAATAAGTTACATAAGGAAAGCTGGTGGTGGAATGCAGAAGTCCAGGAAGTCATTGAAAGAAAGAAGGAGTACAGGAAGACGTGGGAGATAGAAAAGACTGACCAGGCTAGGAAGGACTACTGGTTGGGTTACAAAGAAGCTAAGGAAGAAGTTGCAATAGCAAAGAAAGGGCATCGGAGGCACTATACCAACTTCTAGAAAGTGACTCAGTAAGTGTTACAAAGAAACTATATCAGGTTGCAAGGCAAAGACAGAAAGCTAAAGAAGATAGTCAGACACCCTTCATAAGAGATGCCAGCAACAACCTGCTCACCAGTCCACAGGACATCAAAGGCAGATGGAAGGAGTATTTCCAGCAGCTTCTGAATGAAGAAAGCCCCACAGAAGATCTACTTCCCCAGAAACAGCTTACGATGAGAGAAGAAGAGGAACCAACCCTAGAAGAATTAAGAACAGCACTAAGGAAAATGAAGCACTAAGGAAAATGAAGTCATGGAAAGCAGCAGGCTCAGATGAGGTCAAAGCAGATATGATAAAGATGCTGGGTAGGATAGGGGAGAAATGGCTCCTGAGGGTACTAATAGCAGTATGGAGAAAGGAGTGTACAAGAACAAAGGGGTCATCCACAACTGTGGGCAGTACAGAGGCATCAAACTCCTATCACTTGCATGAAATCTCTGGAGAGAATGATTGATAGATACACAGAGTAGTTGAATGTAAGATGTGAGATGAGCAGTTCGGATTCAGATCAGGATGCGGCACAACTGACCCGATGTTTGCAGTGAGACAGATTCTTGAAAAGAAGATGAGGACGGAGTTCCACTGGGCATTTCTAGACTTGATGAAAGCATATGACAAGGTCCCATGAAAGCTGATCTGAGCAGTACTGCTGTGGTTTGAAGTCCCAGAAGCATTGGTAGAATTTGTGCTGGCTATGTACAAAGGACCCAATGGCTCAAGTACAAACAGCATTCGGCCTCAAAAAGGGGTTCCCAGTGGGAGTGGGTGTACACCAGGGTTGAGCTTTGAGCCCATTGTTGCTCATACTGGTGATGGACTACATTAGCAAACAGGTCAGGGGGACAGATCAACAAAGTTGCTGTATGCAGACAATGTGGCATTACAGGTAGACTCTGAACTAGAACTTCAGCAAAAGATAGGAGAAACAAATGCAAAACTGAAGGCACATGGGATGAAACTAAGCATGGATAAGACAGTGGTAAAGGCAGCAAATTGGGGAAATCAGAAGAAACTGAGAATAGAGATAAATGGGAAGACAGTGGAACAGGCAAACAGCTTCAAGTATCTGGGAGGAGTGGTTGAGGAGAAGGGAAGTCTGAATGAAGAGGTCAAAGCTAGAATCAAAGAGGCTGCAGTCAACTGGCATAGAGTGTGAGGTGTAGTCTATGACAGAAGAATGCCAAAGAAGATGAAAAGTAAGGTGTACAAGACAGTGGTGCGATCAGTACTACTGTATAGCACAGAAACCTGGGCAGTAATAGCAGAACAGTTGAAGAAGTTAGAGGTGATGGAAATTAAGTGCCTGAGTAGGGTGGTAGGATGCACACTGTGGGACAGATGAAGAAATGAGGACAGAAGAGCGGAAGCTAAAGTAGCTCCAATTGCAGAAAAGATTAAAGAGAACAGATTATGGTGGTTCACACACACATGTGCAGAAAAGCAGAAGATAATCTGGTGAGGAAGATTTGGGACAGACAAGAAGAAGGTGAGAGGAAGCGAGGCCATCCAGCAAAGAGGTGGATGGATTGTGTGAAAGAAGATCTGCAACAGTTAGGCATGAGTTTTGAAGAAGGCAGGAGTGTGGGACTGAATCAAGAGAGATGGTGACAGTTAACATGATACCCTAACCCCATGTAGAAAAAATGGAAAAAAGGGGGCTGGTGATGGTGATGATGATGATGAGAGACTTACAGATGAAATTACCAGCTGCTAAGTGCTGAGTTGTCAGTTTTTTACATGCTGTAATCAAATTCTAATGTCAGAATGTGACGCTTAGATCAAAACAGCAGTTCACAATGGCTAAAAACCAATATTCAAATTAAACAAGCAGGAATTATTTTATATATTGCTTATAATGATGGAATCCATGAGAAGAGTAAACATCTTATGAGTAATATGCAAATGCACAAGGAATGAAATATCTGTTATGTAATATTAATAAAAGAGCAGTATCAGTAAGTTAAGAAATATATACCCATGCTATAATCTGTAATAGAGAGATGATGATTAAATAGCTCTTTAATGGGAGATTTTACAAATACAAGTTATATGGAATAAAGCAGAATATTAGTGGGAAAATAAGACAGAAAAAATATATTTAAATAACAAACTACTTATATGAAAGATGTGTATTACATATATCTGCATATTGCAGAAATGTGAATGTACACAGTTTCTTATAATTTACATAGAAAAATCATATAAATATTTGAAAATAATCCAAAATCTGAAATTTTAATCTTGGTCATATGGACTTTAAAGCATTTTGCATACTGTATGTTATTAGATTCACTAAGAGTACCTGAAATAACTCAGTTCATAAGTTAGAGGTAAAATTTGTGTTATATTGCCGAATCAGTAAATCCATTTTGATAGAAAGTAAAGTAAATTTTTCAATATGTTTAAACCTGGCAAGGGAGAATGGGATTTGAATTAAGCACATTTTAACTTTTAAGTACAATATAGACCGCAAATATTTTTGACTCCATAGAAATAGCAATGCGGTCTCTTTGACCTCAGTAATGTACATATTTTATGAAGTAGTTTAATAAGCTAAAGGATGTTTAAATATTTTGATATTTGTTATGTTGAGTTATACAAGTTTGAGATATAGACACTTGTACTTTAAAATTAATTCAGAGCTTTTGTTAGATCTATAAATTATATGTGTGTCTTTATCATGATAAATGTTTATGTGCATCGATTTCCCTTTTGTATAATAGTTTAGTATGATAAGATTACATGTCACCTGTAAGTTTACAGATATCTTTATCTGTTTAGGTCCCATTCATTGCTACTTATTTATTTAGAGATTTAGTTATAAAAATGTTGAATGAGTAAATAATTTAAGAATAGTTAATAGATAATTTATATTACTATTACATAAATAGGTATATAGTACCCTAATTGTTGGATTATTTAGTATTTGTGATTAATAGAAGAGGATTATTAAACTTTTAGGTAGTAATGGGGGAATAGTTTTAATGGAAAAATATATAACTAAATTAATAGTGTCTTATTATTTTGACTTATATATAGTATATTAATTATTTGTAAGTCACTTTAGCTTTTGACTAGTTTTTTATGAATGTTTAGGTACTGATAGGTAGATAGGTAATATAGTAGTTTGTCTATTCAATAGGCAAACTAAGAACTTTGGTATCCATGGTAGGTTCTGTTTTACTAGCAATATATACAGTTATAATTGTAGACTAGTCTTTGTTTTTGTTATTTACATGATTTAGTAGTACAGTTTGTAGAAAGGAAGAATTCAAAAAATGTGGAAGGTTAAGATAGTGTTGGAGGAATTGAATATATATTATAATTAAATGAATATGGTGGATACATGTGCCAGATTATCTTTGAAAAGAAATCTTTTTAAATACACAGTATGGATAGTTTTAATCTAGTATCTATTAATGTAAATGGCTTAAATAATGGCAACAAAAGGAAATCATTAATGAGGTATTGAAAATTAAATAGAGGAGACATTGTATTCTTGCAAGATAGTCACTTGATATATAAAATATGCAATACGTAAATGACTTTGATTATGAAATGATATCATCTGCTTATTTTATTACACAAGGGAGAGGAACTGCCATACTTTGGACAAAATCTACTGTAATGCTTAAGGTCATTGAATTCATTATTAATTCCAAATGAATGTATACATTTATAATAGTTAAATGTAATTGCAAACTATATACACAAGTTTTACTGGATCCCTGGAATAGGTGTAAGAGTGACTAAAGATCACTTAAACTTATTACAAAGTCATTGGAAGGGTAGTTTAGTTTTAGCAGGGGATTTTAACTGCATATCTAGTATAGAATATATAAGTGAACAGAAAAAAAGCTATAATACTAGCATCAGCTAAAGCACTAAACAGATGGATTAGCAATAATATTTAAATTTATTTAACAGTAAAAGCAGAAGGTAATTCATTGTTCTTCACTCATTATTCTTATGTGCATGAGATGCAAATAGGATTTATATTTGTACAGATTTACTTAATAAAGTGAATTATTTTAAAACTATTCCTTGTCCTTTTTGTGATCATAATGCAGTAAGTATTACTATATTAATAGATATAAGGACATTTCAGATTATTTATAGAATCACAGGATATATTATGAAATTAAAATAATTTAAGAGTTACCTTAAGAAACAAATTGAGAATTTATCTTTGAATGATAATGGTCAGGATAATAAAGTGATACTATGATACTCCTTAATAATGTATATTAAAGATAGAATGGGAATATGGGCTAGTAATAAAATGAAAGAGTAGGATAAAGAGTTGTTAGAAATGCAAGATGAAATACATAAGGCAGGGTTTGAACAACAAACAGCAAAATTAGGTAATACTGAAGTCAGTAAAAAATTAATGACAAAATATCAATCAGTTTTAATGGATAAAATATAGGCAGCTTTAAAAATATAAAATTGCACAGTTATGCAATGACTTCAGAACTCTGCGTAGATTAGTTAATAGAAGTAAGATGTTAAGGAAAATGGCACAAATCAATAATATACAAAATACTCACACTAATAAGCTTAGTTCAGACACAGAGGAAATGCTTAATATTTTTAAAAATTCCATGAGGATCTTAACAAAGATAAAAGTAATAAACTTGATGATTACAAAATAGACAAGTATCTAAAGAAAAATGTAATGATCAACAAATATCTCTGTTGAATAAGCCTATTACCCTAATAGAAATTAAAGAGGCTTCAAAAAGAGAAAAATGGTAAAACTCCTGGTTTAGATGGTTTAAGTATGGAATTATACAGTCTGCTTCCATGAAATATTTTAGAATTACTGAATGATGTTTTCAGGATAATTCAGAGTAACAAAATAATTCCTCCCTCGTGGAAATTTTCTGTAATCTCACCTATCCTCAAGCAAATAAAGGATAACAAGTTAGTTTCCTTATATAGACCTATTTTATTATTGAATATAGACAATACATATTTACTTCCATCTTCACTACCAGATTAAGAGCTGTAGCAGATAAATTAATTGATAAAAAAACAAACAGGATTTATAGTCAATACATTAATGTCTGATAATATAAAAAGAGTAGTAACTATCTTAGATTTAGCAAAAGGAATGAACAAGAAATTAGCCCTATTTAGTTTAGATATTGAGAGAGAGCTTTTGATCCTGCAGATTGGAACTACTGTTGTTTAAAACTTTAGAAGAATTTGCATTTCCAGAAATATTTATTGGAATATTAAAAAGCTGTATAGAGAATCCAAAGCATATGTTAAAATTGTATCTCAACATTTCTAAAGCATTCACTTTAAACAAAGACACACAACAAGGGTGTCCCTTGTCCCCTCTACTATTTGCATTAGTTATCAAACACTTAGCTGATAGTATAAGAAACAATGAAAAAATAGATGGATTCTTAATTAACAAGGATTATCAAGCTAAAATACAGCTTTTTGAAGATGATATTTTACTAACTATAGGAGATTTAAATGATTCAATCAAAGAAATAGATGAGGAAATTGAAAAGTTTCAAGAAGTATTGCTGCTGAAATGTAATAATAATAAAATTTGAAACTTTAGTGTTAAATCAATTTCTAGATAGTAAGTTTAAAGATAAATAAAAATGTAATTGGGAAGAAAAAGAACTAAAATATTTAGGAATAAAAATCTATCAAGATGTGAATAATATTATTAATAATAATTTAAAAAATAATAATTGAAGAAGTGTTACTTTTTATTAAAAATGGAATGAATGCTTGTTTACTTTTGAAGATAGGTTAGTACTTATTAAAATGATTATATTCCCAAGATTTTAAATATACACACACACATACACACACACACACACACACACACACACACACACACACACACACACACACACACACACGTATATATGTAAAACCATTTTCAAATTTTTGCACATGGGGTCAGGGTGTCACTTCAACAGTGACAATCATCTACAGCCAAGGTTTACACTGCCTGCGTATATCATCAGAAGCTTGAGGTTTCAGAACTTCGATTTGAAGTTTGGAGTTCAAAGTTCTGAAACTTTAAAAACCTAACAACAACAAAAAAATAATTTTACATTTTTTGTGTTTTTTGTCAGGAGAGAGGTAGGTTTGATATTTTAAACATTGAGATTTTGCATTTTCAGTCAGTGGTACTTTCAATATTGTCATCTTGTGTAGTTCGAGATTTTGGGCATTCAGGATTTGAAAGTAGATCCATATATATGTGTGTATATGGTTTCACTTCAGAACCTCGAACTACTGAAATATCGAATTTCAGTAGCTCAAGACCGAAGTGTTGAAAATGGACTTGCGAGAAAGTGCAGAATCCTGAATGTGGAAATGCCGAATGCGGAAATGTCAAATCCGCGGTTGTGGAGGTGCGTATGTGTCGTGGGATTCCCTGTGTTCGTGATGTGTGGCGTGGTATGTGGATATAGCTGGAGATTCAGGTAAGTGATGTTTTACTAGGGGTTTTGGCTATGGATTTTAGTGTGTGTGAGTGTGTTTGGAGTTTTGAGGTGTGGGTTAGGGTAGGTAGGTAAGATTGTGAGTGTGTAAGTTAAGTATTGAGAGTGGTGGTATTTGTACGTATATGATGTGTGTTTGTGAAATGGGAGTGTAGCATGTGTAGTAATAGTTTTTGTGTGTTTGTGTTTTTAGTACAACCTTGGAGTTAGTATATATAAGTAGCGAGGGTTTTGGGGGCCCAGCCCCCCACATGGGGTTGCAGGGGGACTTGCCTCCCTGCTTATATGTAGGGTCCACACGTGTGTTTGTTTTGTTGAGTTTGTATGTGTTTTGTTGGTTTGTAGTGTAGGGAGGAGGGTGTATGTGAGCTTATTTGTGTGTGGAGTGTGTATGTGGGCAGTTGTGATTTTGAATTTTGGGCTTTCGGGGTTTTGGGTTTTTCAGTGTTCAGCTTTACAGTCTTGAGATACTGAATTTCGATATTTCAGTATTTCAGGATTGTAAAGTGAAACTGTGTGTGTGTGTGTGTGTGTGTGTGTGTGTGTGTGTGTGTGTGTCTGTGTGTGTGTGTGTGTGTGTGTGTGTGTGTGTGTGTGTGTGTGTGTGTGTGGGTGTGTATATATATATATATATATATATATATATATATATATATATATGTGTGTGTGTGTGTGTGTGTGTGTGTGTGTGTGTGTGTGTGTGTTTGTGTGTGTGGGGGTTGTTTTTTCTATTATTCACAGTTTGAATTTTGAAGTTTTTTTGTAGATATATATATATATATATATATATATATATATATATATAAAATTTCATTCAATAGCTTTAATGTCTGACAAAAAAAAATTAAAGAAAATGGAAAAATGTTGAATTTATTCTTATGTTGTCCTAAAAAGCTGAGAATTGCTTGTAGAAATCATACAAGACTATGGGAATATGGTGGTATTAGCATCCCAGATATAAACTCTTATTCATTTGCTACAAATCTTAACTCTGTTATACTATGGATAGACTCAACCTACACTAGTCAACCTATGCTGGTCAATGGAAAACCATTCAGGAGCTGATTATACTAAATTCTTATAAGATTATCAAGCATGGTAAATTAGAAATATGTAACAATTCCTTTATCTGATTGATAAAATTTACCTTAGAAGGAAATTTATTTCAATCATTGTACTCTGCATATATGAAATCATTTCTTAAACAGTTAAGAAATATGTTTTTAAAACTCTATTAATATAAAAATGGAAATTGTTGCACTTTCCCATTGCACTCACCTCTAAATTTAAGGAAATGCAAAATAATGTTAAAATAAATTTATTAAAAAAGAATAGATTAGTATTATGGTTTGCATTGAAAAAGGAAAAGCTAAGTTGCCAGAATATTTAATTAAATATTATTTATTTATTTTATTTTACATTTGTTGACCAGGATAGTTCGACTGGATATATGTCCATTTTCAGCAGAGGCCTGGGGAGAAAAGCTCCAGATATCACAAATAGAACATAACATATATGAGTCAAACATATTTACAAAGCCCTCTAGTAGGTACTCACAATATGCACAGTGTGTAACAGTATACAAAAACAACAGGTTGCAGCAAGGTATTATGAGCAAGAGATGCGTACAATATTAATTTAAATAAGGCATTGAATAAGAAGTTATTAATCAGGGTTAGTACAGGGACAAAGCCAGTGCTCTTTAAAATACTGTTTGAGGCCTTTTTTGAAGAGACTTAAAGAAGGTTCGTGGGTAAGGTTAGATGGAAGTGAATTCCAAGTTTTAACCAACGACGTTGGCAAACAGGGAGTCGCCGGCTGAGTTAATGGCTTTGTGGGTTTGGACCAACAGTTTATTGGTTGATTGTAGTTGCCTTGAATTACTGTAGGGCTTTATGATGTTTTTGAATGCCGGAGTATTTTCAGGGTGATACAGAATTTTGTGTGCTACTACAAGCTGATTGAACAGAAGTAGGCTAGGCAGTTCTAGCCACCTGGGAAGACTAAGGTTTCGACAGTGATGTGTCCTATATGTTGAGCCTATGGCAAATCTGGCAATGTAGTTGTAACAGTGAGAGAGTTTACTAAGTTCAGTTTTGCTCAAATTGGAGAGTATGGAGAGGCATATAGAAGGGTAGAGAGTAGGTGTGAGTGGGCGATTGCAGTCCTAGCTAATGGAGTTAGAAAAGGTTTGCTTCTATATAATGAGCCAAGCTTCTTATTAATGGTTTTTATAGTTTTATTGATATGCAGATCAAATTTAAGATTACTGTCCACTATTACTCCTAAAAACTTAGTATGGTCACCTGGAAAGCTAGAGGTACTGTTGTTGGATGTTATGGAGAAGGAAAATGGAGTGGATATACTGGTGGGGGTAAAGAGGAGCAGTTTAGTTTTGTTGGGGTTTAACAACAGATGGTGATTAGAGAGCCAATTTTCAACTGTGTTAAATGTGTTTTGTGTTAAGGTTTGCAGGTCTAAAGGAGAGGAGGCCATACAGATCAGGGTAGAATCATCTGCATATTGAATGCAGGTTGCATCAGGGATGGCAGTATGAAGATTGATGATGAATATAGAAAAGAGTAGAGGACCTAGAATAGAGCCCTGAGGGACACCAACGGTAGCAGGGTAGACAGTTTGCCCTGTCATAATACAGCCTGTTGTCTGCCATTCAGATAGGATAGGAGCCACTGAATAGCATGATTATCTAGGGAGATGGATTTTAGGGAATGGATGAGTAATTTCTGGTTGACCATATCAAAGGCCTTCGACAGTTCTAGAAATAGGGCTGAAGATAGCCTGTTGTTGTTCCTATTTTGGAATATGGTATTTGTAAAAGAAAGGAGGGCAGAGGTGGTGCTGTGATGTGGCCTAAAGCCATGCTGAGAGTTGGCAAGCAGACCGTTCTGAATGAGATAGTCCATAAGCTGCTTATGAACACACTTCTCCATTAATTTGGCTAGTGGTGAGGGAATGGCAATGGGTTTGCAGTTGGACAGTTCTGCTGCACTTCCACCTTTGTGGAGTGGGATAACATGGGATATTTTCCAGATTGAAGGGATAGCTCCATCAGTTAGTCTTCTATTGATTAGGATAGAGATGGGGAATGCTATGGCATCAGCAGCTTTTTGTAGGTACTCTGCAGGAAGGAGGTCAGCAGAAAGGGTGGTTGGTTTTAGTTTTTTGATAAGGGATTGAATAAAAGTGCTAGAGACAGGTTGGAAGTTAAAGGGGGGATGAGAAGTGGGTGTGTTAGTGGTAGAGTTAGAGTGGGTGGGAGTACGTTGGTTAGCTAAGGACTGAACAGTTTCAGTGAAAAAGTTATTAAAGGCAGTGGCAACAGTTTCTGGGGATTTATGGGTGTAGTTTGATGAGGTTGGGGTAGTAGATTGTCCTGGATGAAGAAGTCAGCTATTACCTGCCCAAAACTTTTGGGGATTGTTTTAGTGTTTAAATTGGAGGTTCTGGTAGTAGGGGTTTTTTTTAATATTATTTCTAAGTTGACAATATCTCACTTGGTCGAGGGGGACTTTAGTTGTTCATCATTTGATCCAGGCTATATTTCTAAGTTTGATTTTTATCTTAGTTTCCTTTGTGAGCCACAGAGCAGTATTAGATTTAGTCTTTATAGTATGTGCTGGAGCATGGGAGTCAAGGATGCTCAGGAATTTATTGTTAAAGAAAGTTACAGCTTCATCTAGTGGTAGATTTTTTAGGATTGACCCGTTGACTGATTAAAGTTCATTTAAGAAGTTAGTAGGGCTGAAGTTTTTATTATTTCTGATTGTTTTGTATATAGTCTTGTGGTGGATTTCTGGCTTATGCTTAATAAGTTAGTGAATGATCACTTAGGTCATCAGGGAGAGTCCCAGCTGTATACAAGCTTAGGTGCCTATTGATAAGTACCCAATCTAAGATACGCTCCCTATTGGTGGGTTTACTAATCCTAGTGGGAGAGGTTATTATTTGTGTGTACCCAAACAGATTTATATGGGTATTCTCTCATAAAAACATCCAAGGCCAACTTTGAGAGAAAAATCGATAAGGACACTAAAGATAACCACAAAGCCTTCTTCAGCTATGTTAGAAACCTGGGCGGAAACCCTCAGATATGCTCAGAGTTGGTTCACAACAATAAAAAATACACTGAACCCACAGATATTGCCAACATTCTGGTTGACAGGTTCAGTGCAAATTTCTCCCCTCCTTCACCCCCAAAAGAAGAAATACTTATCGCAGCTGCATGTAATCTCCCTGTCATCTCAGATGTCCAAGTGAGAACCGCCCTAAACAAAGCAAAAAACACAGCATCAATGGGACCTGACAGTATCCCGGGTTGCGTGTTACGTGAACTCCAAGAGGAGCTAAACCCACACATAAAAATGCTATTTAACCTTAGCCTTACTTCGGGATATGTACCTGAACACTGGCGTACAGCAACAGTGGCCCCACTCCACAAGGGGGGGTGCCTCTACAGACCCTGGAAACTACCGCCCCATAAGCTTAACCAGCCTGGTCTGCAAAGCTATGGAAAGAATCATTATGGAACTCATAAACAGAGACATAGGGGACCTACAGACACTTGACCCCACCCAGATCGGTTTTGTAAAGGGCAGATCCTGCCTTTTAAACCTGGTTGACTTTTTCGAAACAGTCACTAGAGCCATTGACGAGGGCAAAGCAGTCCATACAGCATACCTGGACTTGGCTAAGGCCTTCGACACAATACCCCACTCAGGCATCATAGATAAGCTCAACAGCTTAAATATAAACCCTTATGTCACTAGATGGGTTGCAAACTGGCTAAAGGACAGAACCCATAAAGTTAAAATTGCTGGAGCAATGTCAGACTCAAAGCCAGTCACAAGTGGTGTCCCACAGGGATCTGTCCTGGGACCCCTCTTGTTCGGCATTTATTTCTCAGATGTTAAAGCAAACACGGGAGGGCTGTGGCTGACTAAGTTCACAGATGACTGCAAACTAGGCGCCATAGTCGATACACCAGCAGACACACACATCCTACAAAAAGGCCTCACAGAAACGGACAACTGGTGCCGGAGTCACGGCCTTAAACTAAATGCCAAAAAATGTATAGTCATCCCCTTTGGGAAAAACAAAGTACCCACAAACTATCACATAGACAACAACCCATTGAGTACTGAAAAAGTAATCAGAGACCTAGGGACCCAAGTCGACAGCGACCTCTCATCTGATACCCACGTTGCCAAAGTGGTTAGAAAAACATTCTACCTTGCACACCTCATCATGAAGGGATTCACATCCAGATCCAAGGATATCATTGTACCCCTATATTCCTCCCTCATCAGACCCATGATTGAGTACAATGCCCCATTTGGTATGTACCTCACCCGGCATTTGCAACAGCTGGAGAGACCACAAAAGTACCTCACCAAGAGGATCAAGGGTCTCCAACATATGTCTTATTCTGCCAGACTAAAGAAACTTCAGCTCTGTTTAGTATCATACTGCCTGCTCAGAGGTGATCTCTGCCTGACGTACAAGGCCATGTCCAATCAGGATCTGATGGACATGCTCCACCTCAAAAAGTCCAAGTCCATCAGGACCACGAGAGCTAAAGACTTAAACCTCGGCAGAAGTATGAATAGGACATGCTGGAGGGATAGATTCATAACCCAGAGGCTTCCCATGCTTTGGAACAAGATCCCAGTTCGTATTAGGCAGAGCCCCTCACTGACTCTCTTCAAGAGAAATCTTGATGAGTGGATGGGAGATTGTACGTTTACCTCAGGGGTCACATCTGTGTCACTGCTAGACAGGGGCACAGTAAACTAATTCTATTATATAAGGGGACCTTCATTGTGTCACTACTAGACACAGTATTCTCAATTTATTCTGTACATTTTTGTACCATTTCATGGGGTGGCAAATGCCACATCACTATGGCTAGGATTACAAATGCCCCAGAGCATATAGCCTAGTACTATACTATGAAACTATGAAACTATTATGTAGGTAGTAGATAACCATTGGAGGATATCTTCCAGAGTGCTTATTTTATTTCTTGGGGGAATGTAGACACAGACAATATTTATACTCCTATTATTGTTAATTTGCAGTTTGGTAATGAGGATTTCTGTGTTATTAAATGGGGGCAGTTGAACTGAATCTCTATTAATACCTAATGTATTTTTATAAAGAACTGCTATCCCACCTCCCTTCTTAGCTGTTCAGTCTAATCGGTGTATGTTGTATCCTGGGGGTAATAGCTCATTATCGGCAGTAGTAGGTTTAATCCAGGTTTCTGTAATACACATTATGTATATTGAATAAACTTCTAAGAGGGCATGTAGGATGGGGATTTTATTATTTATACTTTGAATGTTCAAGTGAAATGTCAGGAGAGCATTTGCAGGACTGTTAAGTGGTAGTTTATTGTTGGGGTTAGTGGTGTAGGTGCTATTGTCACCAGGTGGAGATGAGCCAGGGTTGGGATACATGTCTCCCTCTGTAACAAGGTTATATTGAAATCTGATTATGAGCTTTAGAAACTTATGAATAAGTCTTAGTGCTTGCCCCTTGGATTAGATTTTAAGGTTTTAATTGGGTGATGAGGTAAAGGGGATGAGGGTTTGGATGTGTGGGGGATGGTTAGGTGAGCTAACTTGTAAGAGAAGTCTGGGGTGATAGTTTGACATTTTGTTTAGTGGAATCTGTGGTGGTACTGGTTTTTGTAGGTGGTGAGGAGATAAAGGATGAGCATCAGGAGGAGTAGAGAAAATACTAATGTTTTTGTTGATGCTAGCATCAGGGCCGGCCTTAGCTGATATGGCGCCCTAGGCAAAGTAGTGCTCTAGTGCCCCTTAAGCCCCACCCACATTATACTCATGAAACACCCCTACAAGCCATGCCAACAGGTAGGTCACGCCCCAAAAAAGCCACTGCAGTCATTCACTTCCCAAGAAAACCAGTCCAGTCATTTTCTTTAATTATTTAAATGCATAAAAGAAAGGATACCTTGTAATGTAGTTTAAACTGCAAGTAAAGATGGAAATTTCCTTTAATAAACCTGCTTTATCTGTTGCTCCTTCACACATACTTTACTATAAAAATAATGTTTTCAGAAAATAGAAGCCTATGTGCCTTGGTTCAAAGGGTTGCTTAGGTTAATCTAAACAGCTTAATTTACTCTGGGTAGGCGAGCAAACCTTACAACTCAGAAAAGTAGAATAGCAACCTCTCTCCTCCCTGTGTACAGAAGCTTAAGCTAAAATAGCACAAACACAGATAGCCATTTAATAAACAATACAATCTTACAATGAAAAGAGGCTTAGCATGAACAGCAAAATTTTCTGCCACTGAAATTGCACGAAAACCTATATTTATAGAAAATGCATTTGGCACATGAAACTTACACATGCTCTCTGATACACCTTCCTCATTGTATTAAATTACATTCCTTGTATAATATAGCACACTTGTTAGACCGTGTTTTAAACTTATTTTAAAAATGTTTCCAGTAAGCAAAGAAATAAAACACATGAATCAGTAATGACAAAACTGCCCAGTTCAGAACATTTCCATCATAAAAGCCTACTCAAACTTGTACAATCCACCAGTATCAGTAAATATGCACATTCTCTGCAGAAGTAAATGTCATCTAAGTAATTCCACATTAAAGAGTTCTGTAAAATCTATAACTAATGAACAGATTGCTGCTAGCAAGCAACTTAATATTTCATTGTTTCGTCTGCAAATAAAGTGCCTGTTGCCCTTGAGGAATAAATTGCCTATGTTGCATTAAAAAATAAGTTAGTAATACTGCAATATGGAAGGAGGGCAAACTGATAACAAGTTCATAGTTACTAGGTATCTCCGCCAAAGAGGACATTCTCAGGACTGCATCATCCACTCCCTTTAAAAGTGCAACACAGTACAGTATTAGCAATCCATTCATGGGGGAGTAGAACCCTAGTCTTCTGCATCAAAAGCAAGCATTCTACCAGTTGTGCTACTAACAAAACAAACAGATTTGGCAGAAGAAAAATGTGCGGACTGAGCCCCCCTTATCAAGCTCTACTTGTACTTTCCAATTAGATTAGCCAGTCCATTAATATTCAATTAGATAACAGTATAACCCACATATAGTCAAATGTAATGTCTTTCTATCCATTTATGAACAGTAAATAAAAATAAAGTTATGCAATTATGAACTTCATTACCCAGAAAAGTAGATACAGTGAGATGATAGTCATTCAAACCTGTTTGTCTTTGCAATACTATAACAGTGTACAATAACAAAAATAGATAAGAAAAACAGGACAACATTTATACTAACCAGTATCGTCCAAGGACAGTGTTGAAATCTTCTAACATAAAACAAATATGCTGGGAGAATGAGGTGCACATTCATAAAGGATGCAACAAATGTGCATGCACCATACATAAAGTAACTCCGTCTCACATACACACAACATTCTACAGCTAAACAAGTAAAAGGAAACTTAAAACACACATCAGTCTGCAGCTAAATAAGTAAAAGGTTAAAACACATCAGTCTGCAGCTAAATAAGTAAAAGGAAACTTAAAACACACATCAGTCGGCAGCTAAATAAGTAAAAGGTTAAAACACACATCAGTTTCTCCTCCCCGCAGCCATATGCAGTACAAGTTAAATAAGTAAAAAGTTAAGGTTTCTCCTGCCTGGAGCCGTTACAAGACTAAAACACACACCACTTTTTCCTGCCTGCTGCCTGCATCTGTTTGTACACAGTATGAGTTTAAAACGTATGAGTTTAAAAAGTAAAAGGTTAAGGTTTCTCCTGCCTGCAGCTGTACACACAGTAAAAAGTACAACTTAAGTAAAAAGTTAACAGTAAAAGGCCGACTTAAATAAATAAAAGTTAAGGATTCTCCTCCCTGCAGCCATTAACAAACAGTAAAGCACACGACTACACACAGTTAAATAAGCAAAAGGTTTCTCCAATGTTTCAGTTTCTTCTGCAAAAGTATGCGTTCAATAACTAAAAGGTTAAGGTTTCTCTTGCCTGCAGCCATTAACACACAGTAAGGTAATACCATAAATCAGTGTTAAACACAGTTTTCTGCAGCCGTTATGTAAAACAAAATGTTTTTAACGCAGTAAAATTAATGAGGAGCCGAGTGGGGGGGGGGGGGATGTGCTGTAAAATAAGAAAAGTTTCTTCTGTCTGCAGCTGTAAGTAAATAAAAGAAGCAATTTTTACCTCAGAAGCTGGCCTGGGGAAGAAACATGTGCTCTCAGACCGGTCTGCACTCTGCAGGAGCTGAAGTTATTTCGCACATCCTGCGTGTGCTAACGTCAGGGGTTTAGAAAACAAAAACAGAAAATTAAAGGGGCCACGCGGGAATCTAAAAGCTTGGAGACTCGAACCGCAAAGTAAGTTTTTCTTTTTTGAAGCTGTTCTAGCCAACCTGCAGCTGTAAGTGGGAGGGTGCTCACCCCGTCCCCATAGTTCCGGCTTCTGGTTACATTTCAGCAGGGCGACGAGAAGAGAGCAAACTTTGCTAATCAAAATAAATAAAAAATGCGCCCTTTAAGAGGCTGGCTTTTACGGTGCCCTAGGCGGTCGCCTAGTTCGCCTATGCCTAAGGCCGGCCATGGCTAGCATAGCAAGGGGCCTGACCATTATAGGGCACAGTTTTCAACCAGGATTTGGCAGGAAAGGAAGTAGAAAAGTTGGGTTGTAGAGAGGGAGGGCCACTTGGTGATGTGTGAGATGCTGGTTGGGAAGAAGAAGAAGCAGGGGAAGTGGCTAGGACAGTATAAATTTAACTATACTGGGGATGTGTGGGAATAGGGGGCAGGGTGGGGCACAGTGCGAGCCCGAGCGCAGCGAGGGTAAGCGGAGCAGGGCTAAACCGGATTACAAGATTTATACAACAATTAAGTAAAACGTAAGTTTATAATGGGGATGCAAGTCATTTGCCTTGCTACATTTTAAAGATGGCTCCCAGAGGAGTGGGTGTTGATATAGCCTCCTATAAGAATGGCTCGGGGGAGGGAGGTAGCAATTATCAGTGTGAGATTGGGTGGTTAGAACTGGTTGCAGAGCAACCCTAGCCCGAGGGAGTTAAAAAAGAGAATAAAATAAAAAAAAAAAAAAAAACAATCAGGAGCCAGGAAATGTAAGTAAGACAATGCACTATGTTAGAGCTTTTCAGCTTACAGAAATCAAATGTTGCTAGCAAGCTCTTTAAGGATGAGTTGAGCTAAGGGAATTGGGACTGAACTAAAGGTTTGTTTTGGAATAGTTTTAACCTTAGACTTTGGAGCTCACCTGTTTGCATACAGAGGGAATAAGGAACCTGTACAATTAGTATAATATGGCCAACTTCATTAAAACTCTCCAAGTTGGAAGCTGAATGGAGCTGAATTCAGCTGTGCTCACCTCACAATGATAGTCACAAAGTAAGAGAAAATTATTAAAAACAATTCAATGACATTCACCTAATAATTTATTCTACTGGTAGGCTTGTGTATAAAAGTTGAGATTTTCCAGGGCTGATTCGAGCTTTTGCTGAAAATTTGCTTCAGAACCAAAGGTGAAGGAGTGGTGCGCAATCCTGAGGCTTGTGGATGGCTCAAGCAAACTGCAAAAGAAAAAAATAGGCAGAGTGTGAGCAGAAAGTGAATAGTAAAGTTCTAGGAGAAATGAAGACAACTGGGAGTGTAGAGGATATTAGACAGAGAGTGATGGAAGGATTATCAGAAGACAGAGAGTAGGTATAAGAAATGGTACAATAAGTAGCTACACAAATAAATGCCCAGGGAAGAGTAAAGAATCACAAAGAATAGGAAACAGTGTCTAGGCAGATCATGATAGACAAATTTAACAATGTACTAAGTCTAATAGGTTAAAGTAGCACCATAGGTAAGGCACTGGTTAGAATGTGTAACAAATGCTGTGTTTCTGCTTTTCAAATACCAAATAAACAAACAACTGTATATTTCTGCTTACAAGTACCAAGTATGTTTCTGCTTACAAACCCAGTTAGAACTGTAGTTAGATGCGATGCAGGTTAGAGTTTGCAACAAACACTTACTGCATTTCAGATACCAAATAAACAAACTTTATGTTTCTCCTTACTAAAAGCAGGTATGTTTCTGCTAACTAATACAATGAAAACAATAGTTAGGTAACAAACACTGTTTCTGCTTTTCAAATACCAGATACCAAATAAACAAACTGTATGTTTCTCCTTACTGATAGCAGGTAAGTTTCTGCTAACCAATACCATTTAGAACTGTAGTTAGGTAAGATATTAGCTAGAATTTGTAACAAATTATGTGTTTCTGCTGTTTGTGTACAAAATAAACAGCAGCTGTATGTTTCTGCTTACTAATACTAAATGCAGAATACAGTGAAGCAGATATCAATAAAGAAATTGTCTATGAAGTCACTCTAGCTTCCTAGGTAAGTTTAGATATGTAAGTACACATATACACACTTGAGTAATCCCCAAGCTCTACATATACAATGAGCAGTAAAAAAAAGCATCACAGTTTTGTCATACTAGACACTCTAAATAGCAATAATAAATGTAGCACTAATATAGGCCAGCATAAAAATCCCTGTAAATTATGACAGCAAACAGTCAATGCTAAAAAGGCATATGCATATAAAAAGAAAAAAAAAAGACTTAAATGTGAGCACAGACAGCAGTCTAAAGGAAGCTCCTGCAGGTTGGGACTATACTACACTTTAAAGATGGCTCCCAGAGGAGTGGATATCGATATAGCCTCCTATGAGAATGGCTTGAGGGAGGGGGGGGTATCAATTATCAGTGTGAGATTGGGTGGTTAGAACTGGTTGCAAAGCAACCCCAGCAGGAGGGAGTCCAAAAAGAAAAGAAAGCTGGATGAATCTGTTAACCAGTTAATATTATCCATCAGTAAGAAATTAAATTAATTTGTAGATAAGTGAAGAGGAACAGAACACTATTCCTCTTATATGAATATACAAATGCTATCATTGAAGGTACATTTAAGTTCAAATGAGGCTTGTCCAAATTATATAAATTAATCTAAATAATAATAATAATAATTTTGGTGCAAATTCTGAATTTTTTAGATAGTAGTCGTTGAGTGACTCAATAGATGGTAAGAATAAAACTTTGTTACTCAAATCAGTTAGTTGAACTTCTTCAGGTTTACACTGGAAAGTTTTATGTGGAAATGTATACATGTAGTGTCTTTTTACTCCCTATAAAAATCTCTAAGTTTAGTACAATGACTTCTTCGTTTTTTTTGAAGATGTAGCAAAGTTGTAAAACTGATTGAATGTACATGTTTATGAATTACGAACAATTAAATGTATATTGGGAAAAGTATGCTTTCTAAGGGATTATAGTCTGATAATTGTTCAACTAGATCAATAACATTAATGAATGTTTCTTTGTCTGTAAAAGCCAAACAACAAAAACATCTTCTGGAATTTACTGGCAGTAGCTATTAAAGTTATTACAAAAAACTGGAAATTGAACTCAGTTCCTACATTCAATTAATTTTTAAATTTAACAGCAATACAATGTAAAACTGAAAAAGTAATGATCAGAATAAGATCTATAAATCATACAAAGACTTTCAGTGATTGGGATAGCCTTGGAATGTTGCTATTGAAATACCAAAACTCTTAATGTGTTAATTGTATAAGATTACCTTGATGAGTCAATCTACTCCTAACATTGTATAACAGTACGTGATGTTGAATTTGTTCCTTTCTGTGTATATATTGTGAATGTGTTAAATTAATAAAAAAATTCTTAAAAAAAGATATAAACAATTCAAAAAACAAAATAAGGCTTTGGACTTGATTTATTTACTAGAAACTTTGGCATTATTGAACAAAACCAATTTGACCTTGTCGCAAGTTAAACTTTGACAAAATGTTCTCCATGAAGTTGTTTTCTGCAAATCTAGCATTTGGGAGAACATTGAGCAGTTCTTCTCAAACGTAATGCAACTCTTCTAACAGGAAACTGAAATATGATTGCTGCATTAATTAACATCAATGTGTGCCTTTTTACATAGCAATCTAACAAAAAGAGAGAAAATTCACATCAGCACACCTTTGCAGCTTTGGTTTTATAGTATTCCATAGCCATTGATTTTAACTTAGGTGTATCCCGTTTTTTTGCTTATTTTTACGAGTTATTTATAGAACTTTTATTGTCTGCATATACTTTTCTAGCTAGTTTCACTGTGTGTGAGGTATTAACTAGAAATTTTCTACAATTGCTAAGCATCTGGTTGGGTTTGTTTGTTCTGATTTCCTGCTAAGGAGTGTATCATGTAATTTGTTTGCAGTTAAAAGCATTCTCTAGAGTCTCCTTGATCCTTTATCTGTTTAAACATTTCTGCAGTTTTTTTCTACCTAAGTAGTGTGGGTAATGCAACATTGTCCATATTCAGGCTTGTGTTTTGGGCCTAGTTGTTTGTTACTAGAGACTGTGTGCCTGAGCACATGTTCCAGGCCATCATAGCTTAGCCAAAGCCAGTATAGCATTTCAGTGAGAGTGAATTGTTTATAGCCATTGGCTGATTGGGGTTATCTGGACTACGGCTTGGAGTAACACCTCATTGGTTCTTTCAAGCTTTTTTTTTAAAGTTTTTTTCAGGTTTCAACTTTGTTACTTAAGAAGTTAACTTGTGAGTGTTTCTGCCATTTCACACTGAGCTAATCGGAGGAAGGGCTCTGAGCCAACTAATCTGTGATATATAACATTAAGTATCCTGTTTTTTTGCTTATTTTTACGAGTTATTTATAGCATTTTTATTGTCTGCATATATTTTTCTAGCTAGTTTCACTGTGTGTGAAGTATTAACTAAAAATTTTCTAAAATTGTTAAGCATCTGGTTGGGTTTGTTTGTTCTGACTTGGTGGCTTTGCAGTTGCCCACCCCTACTGTAAATTTGATCTGGGACACTCCTCTCAGTCTAGTGTCATTACCTCATTCTACCTAATCCAGGGAGAACATTTGAGAAGGCCAACCCAGTTAGTTTTTGCTCCTCCTTTCCCCTTTACACTTTACAAAAAAAAAAATTTCTAAGCTTGTTTCCTGCCGTTCCTGTAAAATGTCTAGTCCAGATACAGATTTGCTGTATCCAGGACTGTTTGTTAGCTTCTGAACCCCCAAGCCTTTCTGTGTTGGAGGGAAGCCTTCTAGCTTAATTTTGTTTCTTAGAACTAGCCAGTTTTCTAGCTTCAGCACTCAAATCTGTTTCTTTGAGCTCAGCACTTGTTCAAAACTCATTGTAAGCACTAAATAAGCTACAAATTACTACAGCACTCAACTTTCTTCACTTGTCTAGAGGAAAACAGTTTTTAGTACTTAATAAATAAGCACCTATCCAAGCATGTCTAAGGGTCAGCTCCCGGTATTTTCTCCTGTCTACCTGATGAATTTGGGCATCTTGGGGCAATGCAGCAATTGCCTCATGTACACAGACAACCCTCTCCTCCTACCATCTAACACTACAACCTGTGAGAGATGCACTTATATAGCCAAACTGGAAGCAAAGCTCTCTTCACCCAAGACAGGACTAGACAGTCAAGAGGAGAAGGTAAACACTTGTACAATACAACAATCATCACATAGTCCCTCAAAATCTACACCACCAAAACACACACATAGAAACACAAAACACAGGAGGCTCTCAATAAAAATCTACCCATGCAACAAGGACCTCCAAAGCAGAAACGCAAGCAACCTCCACCCCCCCCCCAATACAACCCAAATGACACATAGCCCACAAACTCAGTGTGCCACTCAACCACAGCCCATAAGGCATAACAACGTACCCAACACTCTAGTCATAGGTGACTCTATAGTCAGACACACTGATGTTCCACTCACCAGGCTAAACAAGGATAAAGTTACTGTCAGCTGCCTGTCAGGTGCCAAGATCCACCACATAACACACACACTCAGGTCACTCCACAACAAGTACAAATATGACTCTGTCATTGTCCATGTTGGTGTGAATGACCTGAGACATACCTCCCTGGACTACATGAAAAGAGACATGGAGGAGCTGTCTGATCTTGTAGCCCAGGCAGGTATGACCCTAGCCCTGAGTAGCATCCTGCCATCACCCAGAATGATACCACAGTACAAGGACAAAATGATTGACTTCAACAATTGGCTAAGCTTCTGGTGTCATTCTAAGGGGATCCAGTATCTGTCTGCTTGGGATGACATGATCGACAAACCATGATGCTTTGCCAGAGATGGCCTGCACCTGTCGCCCTTGGGATTCAGGATACTGGCTAAGGCTCTTGCCACCCCTATAGTGCCTTTTTTAGGCAAGGTTCAAATGACAAATTCACCACTGTAACAGGTACAAGTAAGCAATATCTGAGGGTAATGCTACTTAATGCTAGAAGTCTAAACCTCAAAATGCACTCCTTAAAATGGACAATATCGACATCTGTGCAGTGACAGAGACCTGGTTCAAGGCTCCAGAGAGCACTCCTGCATTACCAGGCTATAATTCATACCACACCTTTTGGCCACCTAACCTGGACTGAAACACTAAAGGTGGAGGCGTGTCCATATTCATTAAGGATATCCACACCTCCAGGCTAGTTGCTCAGCCTAATGCATTCAAGATTATCTAAGTGAAACTAACTCTGGGCAAGACTGCAATCCAAATTGTAGCTTGCTACAGATCCCCCACCATGCCCCAGGACTCCCACTCCTCATTTCTTGATGCACTGGAAAATATTAGGGTACAACCTAACACCCTAGTAATGGGTGATTTCAACTACCCCACCATTAATTGGAAAAACTACTCATGTACCAACTCTTGTGCTCAACGTTTTCTGGAATTCATAAATTCCAACGCCTTGGATCAACTTATCCACACCCCCACCAGGGGCAGCAATATCCTAGACCTGGTCATTACCAACATGGGCAATCGGTGTTCCACACCAGAGGTCATTTCCTCGTTGGTCAGATCTGACCACAAGCTAATCACCCTAGACATTCACATCCCAATCCCACCCCCCCCATTTGGGAAACCCCTGTAAAAAATTCCTCCAAAGCCAACTTCACACTTCTTAAGACAGAAGTGGCAAACTTCACAACACCCATGCTGACGGACAATAGAGGTACGACTGCTGAATCCTATACAAATGCAGTTTATAAGCGCTTACACGAGTGCATGGATCGTGCAATCCCTAACAGAACCAAGATGCTATCCTCCAAAAAAAGGAAGCCAATCTGGTGGTCCCCTGCCATAAACAAATGCTACAACAGAAGAAAGAAACTGTTGCAAAAAAGAGTAAAATCCCATGATTGGAGGAACTCCGTGGTCAGCCTCAGTAAGAAGCTGAGATCCCTCATCAAATCCTCCAAGGCTAGTTACAAAAACAAAATCGTCACTGATTCTAAAGAAAACCACAAAGCATTCTATGGCTATGTCAAGAATCTGAATGGCAACACTCAGATCTGCTCTGAGTTACAGCACAATGGCACTAAATATACAGAACCAACTGATATTGTCAACATCCTGGCAGATAGGTTCAGTGCTAACTTTACCCCGTCTCACCCCCTAAAGGGCCCATCTCTATACCGGAAGAATGCAAAGTTCCTGTAATCATGGCTGCACAAGTAAAAAACACACTCTCCAAAGCCAAGAACACAGCATCCATGGGACCTGACAACATCCCAGACTGCGTTCTACATGAACCACAGAACAAACTGGCACCCCACCTAAGTACCATGTTCAGTCATAGCCTCACCTCAGGCTTTGTGCCCACTGAATGGCACACAGCAACAGTTATCCCACTCCACAAAGGTGGAGCCACCATGGACCCCGGGAACTACTGCCCCATTAGCCTGACGAGCCTGGTCTGCAAGGCTATGGAACGTATCATCATGGAACTTATAAATAATGACATTGGTAATCTCCAAACTCTGGACCATACCCAGTTCGGGTTTGTAAAAGGCAGATCATGTCTCCTAAACCTGATAGACTTCTTTGAAGTGGTCACCAAAGCCGTAGATGAGGGTAAGGTGGTTCACACAGCCTATCTAGATCTCGCCAAGGTTTTTGACACCATCCCCCACTCTGGAATTTTAGATAAACTCACTAAACTAGGTATAAATCCCTATGTCACAAGATGGGTTGCCAACTGGCGCACTGACATAACCCACACTGTGAAAGTAGCAGACTCTAAATCCAGATCAGTGACAAGTGGAGTACCACAGGGTTCAGTCCTAGGTCCTCTCCTGTTTGGTATCTACTTCTCTGAAGTACAGGCTAACACAGAAGGTCTTTGTCTAACAAAGTTCACACATGACTGCAAATTAGGAGCCATAATCAAAACTCCTAACGCTGTGGACATCCTACAAAAGGGCCTCACTGAGACAGATGCCTGGTGTGAATGCCATGGCCTCAAGCTCAATGCCAAAAAGTGCATTGTCATCCCTTTTGGTAAAAACTCTGTACCCATGAACTACCACATAGGCGGTAGCCTACTTAACAGTGAAAGTGTGATAAGAGACCTTGGGACACAGGTGGACAGTAGTCTCTGCTTTGATAATCACATTGCCACAGTAGTCAGGAAATCCTTCTATGTGGCACACCTCATCACAAAAGGTTTCTCATCCAGGAAAAAAATAAGTCATTGTTCCCTTCTACTCATCACTCATTAGACCCATTATAAAGTACAATGCTCCTTTTGGTATGTACCTCACAAGACATCTACAATAACTGGAAAGGTCGCAGAAATACCTTACAAAGAGGATTACCGGCCTCAAACAGATGCCCTACGCAGACCGTCTCAGAAAACTCCAGCTTTACTCTGTCACATATTGCCTACTCAGAGGCGATCTCTGCCTAACATACAAAGCTATGTCAAATACAGAGCTGCTGGACATGCTCCACTTAAAGAAATCCCAATTCCTCTGAGCTACATGCTCTAGGGACCTAAACCTTGTCACCACAATAAACAGAACATGCTGGAGGGATAGATTCCTGTCCCAGAGACTTCCCATACTCTGGAACAAACTACCTATATATAATCAAACAAAGCTCCTCATTAGCATTCTTCAAGAAAAATCTTGATGACTGGATGGGAGATAGGAAATTCATCCTGGGGATCACGTCTGTGGCTCTGCTTGACAGGGCCACAGGAAAATAATTTTCTTGGGTGGCAAAAGCCAGGGTACCATTTGGCTAGGCTTATATAGGCCCCAGGGCCAATCGCCTAGTACCTACCTATGAACCTATGAACCAATATATTGTTTTTATCACATCTCCCTGTCAACTGCTTCAGTTGGATGAAAAAAACAAACAAACAAAAAAAAAAAAAAACAAAAGTGGAATCCTCAGGTTTTCAACTGCTTTGACTGGATGAAAAAGTGGGTAAAGCTTTAACCAAGTAAAAAATAACAATAAATAAAATAAGCATATTTTTGCAGTGAACACATATTCCTGCACTCCCTGCCCCCAAGTCCCCCCCTTACTTAAACACGACAACTGTATAGTTGCACAACCACCAGGAAAATTAAAAAGACTGCACGCATACGTATTGCTGTCATGTAAATAGAAGCTATACTGGCAGTAATTCTGCATAGAAAAAAAGGAACAGTAAATCTGGAAAATCAGGAGCAGTCATTTGAATCCTCATCCATTTAGAACCCATTACCTAGTAATTCACCATATTTTAAAATTGTACTATGTTGTACAGCTGTTTTACATTTATGTTTTATTCTTGTCTTACGTCCTCAGCTAGACTAATGCCTATATTTGAATGCTATGTTTTTAAACTGTATAATGCAAGTAATACTTAATGTGGAGCTTTTCTCCCCGGGCCTCCACTGAAAATGGACCTGTGTCCATTCGGACTCTCCCGGTCGACAAATGTAAATAAATAAATAAATAAATAAATTGAACTACTTGAAACTTTAAAATATTTCTGTTATACAAAGCTCGGGTGTCTATAGCACATGTTTATAATTTCACTTATTTACAAAACTGACAAGTTTGTTCAACAAATAGTAACTTATATACAGATATGAAACTGTGGTATTCTCCATTCTCCATACTGTGGTTACAGTTACAGTTTCTACAAATAAGTGAAGTTATGAGAAGGCAATGAATCCAAAAAGGGGAGAGGAGTTGTTATTGAAAGCAAAAATTATGAAGCAAATTTAGAGGCTCACATAACCAGGGGATCTAAACCTCTTTAGTAGAAGGTGTTAATACTGATGGTACATCACATTTAGATGGCATTGGTTATGGGTTCCTGGTGGGGTTCTCAGCCTGTCAGGCAAACATTTTAATTTTAGTGTGATTTACCACAGGTGGCGTTGTAATATTTTGCAACACAGCATGGGGAACCTGTAGCTCTCTAAAGTTCTTTTCTGCAGGTGATGTAAAAAAGTAAGCTCATTTTTATTGTGGGTGTGGCTGACTGTATAGTAGACATCAAATTAATTTATTTCTGAAAATTCTCAAAAGCAGAATGGATGGAACAGACACCATCAGGTTCACAGGTTTATATGTAGTTATTAGGCTATTAATCTGTTAGGATCTTAAGAAGCCTAGCCTTACATTTTCATGGTAGTTTGTAGCCCTTATATTTTGTCTACAAATATCCCAGAGGTGGGCAAAACAAGGATACCTTGGGGCAATTACTTGTATCCCCTTTTCCATAAGGGACATGGGTGCTAAACTGGGAAGAATTTGAAGTTTCCCATCCATTCAACCAATTTACATTTGAATAGAGTAAGAGAAGTACTTTGCTATATATGGAGTGGAAGACGGTTTCATAGAAGAGGTACTCTCTATATAACATACCTGTCCTTCTAACACATTCTATTCAAATTATGAAATATATTGTGACCCTTGAATGAGTGTTCATGCTACCATTGGACTTGTGAATCTGTAACAGGTCTGAAAGGATAGGGTCTGCTGAGGTTTTTTATGTGAGGCAGAGATTACCTTTTAGTAGCCTATTTGATACATAGAAGAAGGATAAGGCTTTGAGAGGGTCTGTATAGTTTTTGTAATTCAGGCCCTTGATTTTTCTAGTGAGAAAATGTTTTGGTTATTCCACTTGTGGCAAGTGTTTGTATGAGTGCATACTGAATTGGGCATTGTATTCAGTGACTGGACTTTTGAGAGCTGAGTACAGTTTAACAGTTTAATGATTACATCCCTAGACCTGGATGCCATACTGTTAGATATAAGCTGTGTAATGAAGAAGGATTTCCTTACAATAGTGAGTAAGTGGTGACCAAAGGACAGTTCATTGTCAATATATGTTCCCAGATCACATCACTGACTACTGAATCAGCTTTCTAGGATGTGTTGTCAAAGTGATAGTGACAAAGGAAGTCATGATTGCCAAAGGATACAACTATATATTTTTTTGCATTTAGTTTTAGTTCATGATTTTGACACGAGATATTTGTTGGGAAAAGTACTCTTGGAGAATTTTGTTGTCCTTTAGCGAGTTCATGATGGCACCAACATTACAGTCGTTTGATGTTCAAGAAGTAAATGCCAAACAGGAGTGGCCCAAAGATTGAACCTTGGGGTACACAGGTAGTGAGAAGTTGTCTGGAGGACGTAGATCCACCCATCCTAATTTCCTAAGTTCTTCTTGTGAACCAGTTTGCTACCCAGTGAGTTACACAGGGATTTGCATTTACCTGGGAGAGTTTATGTACAATACCTGAGTGTGGGATGGTGTTAAATGTCTTTTTGAGCCCTAGATATGTAGTGTGTACTAATTTGCCTTCATCTACTCCTTTGGTAACCTTCTCAAAGATGTCAATCTGTTTAAGAAGGCAGGATCTGCCCTTGGCAAATCTGAACTGGCTTGGACTGAGAGTTTGTAAGTTACAAATGTCCTTAGTTATTAATTCCATAAAGATCCTCTTCCACAGCCTTATAGATGAGGCTTTTTCAGGCTTATGGGTCTTTAGGTACCTAGGTCTTTTGATCTCCTACCTTTGTGCAAAGGGATGACAGTTGCTGTCTTCCATTCATCTTGCAAGAAGCTTGTTTTGAGGATGATACTGAATAACATATTTAAGTGGTCTGACAAGCCATGTTTCAGATTGACCAGCTGACAGCCTGGTTGATATCTGGCCCCACAGACATTGTGTTTTTGGCACTGAATAGCACTTTGAAGACTTGTCTGTGGGATAATTGAGGAGGGGGAGCATACCTCTCAACCTCTTAGAGCAAGAAATCTGAGCAAGTCCATAAATAATGGGGGACAGAGGCCCATAATAGGGGCAAATTTTAAATATTGCTCACAAACTTGAAAAGTTGATATTATAACAGGTTTTGCATTAGCATGAATTTACTGAAGAGTATCAAGTTTGAAACTCAAATGCCTGTCATTATTTTGTGTCTTTAATCCTCAATTACATGCCAATGATGTGCTAGAAAACCAACATTTCATGAGGAAAAGACCAAATACATGAGGCAAAAATATGGACATTCTGTGAAAATCTGGACAGTTGAGAGGTGTGAGGAGGAGTAGAGTCAGGTATGTGATCTGGAAATAAAGGATGATAGACGGCGTAAAGTTTGAACTAAATTTGTCCACTAGTAGATTGGCTATGTCCTCTGAGTATGTGGTATCATTTACTATTAGTTCTCTGCAGTGCTAGGCATTGTTTCTGAGACTTCTAACACAGTTAAAAAAGTCTTTGTGGTTATTCTTCACCTGGGAAGTAATTTTTTACTTTGTATCTGACCTTGATTTGATCAGGGTCTTAAGTTCCTTGTTAGGTTTAGTAAGAGTGCTATTGACATCTTGAGAGTTAAATTTAACTTTGTATGCAATGAGTGTTTTTCATTTATTTACTAATAGAGCCTGTATATATTGGAGCTGCACCATAGTGGTTTATTGTTAAATTTGGTATTATATTTACTTCTGAGTTGTACAGATGCATCTATGCAGCTGTTTACACATGCATAGAATTTTGTGGTAAAGGATACTGCATGCGCATCGGGATCATCAAGATGGAAGGGCCTTTGAATTTTGCCAGGGCATCACTCAGTTTTAGTAGGTCATCCTTGGCATAATCTCTAAATACTGAGGTATTGGATGCCTCTGGTTCAATTTAAGGTAAATCTGACTAGTCTGATGCCCAATTTGTCCAGGGAGGATGTTGCAATTGTTGAGGAGCAAAGCTGTCCCATATTATAAGGACCAAGTCCAGGATTTTATCGTCCATGGTTGGGGTGCAAACTAACTAGTTCAGAGAGTTTGTACTAATGAAGTCCAGAAAGTTCTGGGCATAGATGTTTAAGAATGTGCAAGTCTCATGGTTAGTGGGGGGAATGGTTGAAATCTCGAAGAAGAATGGTGTTTGGTTTAATGCATAGCAACTCCATACTAGTTAGGTAAGTGATAGGCGCTGAGGTGGACATAGGGTGAGTCCTCTAGTTAGCCATAATATGATGTTTTTTTTTTTAGTAGTAAGTTGGACAGGGAGGAATTCCAGGTCATTATCTTTTTGAATGTGTCTGGAGGTGAATGCATTCATCTAATGTGGTGGTCCTGATCGTGTGGTAGGCACTGAAACCCTGCATTCATGGAGTACTTTCACTGGTCTTGGACAGTGTCTCTGTGAAAATGCATATACAGTTTCTTTCCAGAATGAGGAGTGTTTGTATGGTGCTTTTTGATAAGGCTTCTATAGTTCAGCAGCAATACTCTTATTTTATCTGGATTCTGTTCTGTTATGTTGGAAGCTTTAGTAGACTGACATTTTCTAAAAAGGCAGTATCGGCTGGACAAGGATTTAACCAATATACAAAATCCTTGGGGGTATATATGCAGGCCTTTCCTGTAAAAGCAGTTAGTACCATCTACCATTTCCTCCCAGGCTGACATGTATAGTACCCCTTAGAATGACACCAGAAACTAAGCCAATTGTTGAAGTCAAAAATCTTTTGTTTGTATTGAAGCATAACTCTCAATGATGGTAGAATGCTGCTCAAGGCTAGGTTCACACTTGCCTCGAACACATATTCTGAGAGCTGCATCATGGCTTTCTTCATATATTCTAGGGAGGTATGCCTCAAGTCGTTTACACCCATATGCACTATGACTGTGTCATATTGTACATGTGGTGCAAAGACTTGAGTGCATGCATGATGTGGAAAATCCTGGCAGGTGACTGTGAGCCTTTCCTTACATAGACTGGTGAATGGTGCATAAGTGTGTCTCACTATGGAGTCAACTGTGAGTGAGATATTGGAATGGAAGTTTGCCATATGGTCTTTTGAACTGAGCCAGTGTGACTCTTAGATGTATATTTCATAGTGGGTGCTGTCTGTGTTGTGTGTCTGTGAGACTGCTTATGGTACTTGTTTCTAGAATTACATTTAAGAGACCGTTGTGGCTTAGGTGAGTTATTTTTAAGAACCTCAGCCTATGTGTTTGGTCTGAGATGTGTAAGAGCGATTTAGGCCTTACCTGACTTTTAAGTCTTATTTACCAAGTATGTAGTTTCTTAGAAGGAGTACAAGATTTGTTCTTATGAGTCTTAAAAGTCTTAAAAATCTGAAAAAAAAATGGCTGTTATATCTTAACTGTACTGTTTGCAGGGGGGATCCCACCCACATACATATACATATACCAATGACAAGATTGGTATGCCTGAGAGTAAAGGGGAAATTACAAGACATTACTTTCATGGACTTAGTGTTTGTTCCAACCATTCACAGTGATGGCAGATTTTTCAGTGGGCACCACAGTAGTTTTCTAGAAGAATTGCAAGATTTGATCTTGTGAGCCCTAAAATCTGAAAAATAAACTGAGATTCAAAAGAGAAGCAGACAAGTCCAAAGTTTGCTGCTAAATCTTAAATATATTGTCTGCATGGGGTACCTCCACTTTTACTAAACACACACACACACACACACACACACACACACACACACACACACACACACACACACACACACACACACACACACACACACACACATCACAGGTTCACAGGTAAGTACTAGCCTAGCTTCCCTTGCAGGCCATTTTAAGCCTAGTCAATTTCCCTTTCAAATGTGAGAATCAAGCTCTTAACCCTTATACCAGCTTTCTTACACACACACACACACACACACACGTGTGTGTGTGTATGTGTGTGTGTGTGTGTGTGTGTGTGTGTGTGTGTATGTGTGTGTGTATATGTATACTAATGACAAGACTGGTATACCTGAGAGTAGTTGGGGTGCTATAAGACACCACATTCTTGGACTTAGTGTTTGTTCCAAACATAGTTTCTCTATTATGTGGATTTTTAATGGGCACTAAAGTATGCTATGTTTTTGTATGCTTTAAGTCTCAGAGGATCTAGGTAAGTTTGGGTGGAGGTTAGAAAGATACACAAATGAATAACAGAGTGGGATATAGATTTTAGAAGATTTTTGTATGATTGGTCAACATGATATTTTAGTGAAGACTAACTCCCTAATCCCATTTCCCATATGATTCATTTCTACAACATTGTTTGTTATTATGCCTTAACTCCAAGACTGCAGTTGGTCAGTGTAGTTGTTATGTTTTAGGGTGCTTCTCCTTTATCCATGATTGGCCATAAAGGTATTGTAAGAGGCAAAGGCATGACTCCTGCAAAAAAAAAAAAACAAAAAAAAAAACAGGGAGTCATTCCTTTGCCTTTTGGGACTGCAGAATTTACCTTAATACATTTGCTGTCGATTCTTCATAGTGGAAGAATTTTTGAAAGGGTAGGGGGTTTGTATAGTTATATTCTCATTCTTTATTATGACTGAAAGTGGGACTTTCTACACAAAGAATATCGGCAGTGATTCTTGCTTGGTTAGAAGAATTGGTTTGAAAAGGGATTAGTAATTCCAGGACTGAAACTGGAAAATGACACACAGGTAGGTACCAATAAAGAGGTAAATGTTTTATAAACAAATGGTGCAAATTTGTCTTCAGCACTGGGATAGTGAGGCTAAGAGGAGCAATTTAAATGTTTTCTATATTTTAAAAAAGATTATGAGATTGTGGCTTATTTTAGAGAGAAAACTGAAATTATCAGGGTTTAGTCTGATAAAATGTTTCTTATGTGTATGACCAGAGCTGAAGCTAGAAATTCTTGTGCCTTATGCCATTCCCTGAACTAAAACCCACTCAACTTCAAGTTATGGACCACAAAAAAGGTCCCGTTATACCTGAGGCCTTTAAAAAATGCTTTCTTTCTTTTAACCTATAACGATCTGCTTCCTACATTTGTATTAAGCAGCTTTCTGCAGTTTAAACCACACATGAAGCACTATAGAGCTTCAGTCCTGACCACAAATGCAATACAGCATTTAATTCTGAATGCTGGTAATGCACTAAAGACTGATCAGCATATGCCAGTTACACCCTCAAGAACTTTACACCCATGGGGGCTGCCCCCTTTGCCCCAGTCTAGCTTCATATCTGTTTATGAGGGGCTGTATTACAGACTCTGCAGTAGGGGTATACCTTATTTGCAGGTGGTATGGAAGATTTCGTTGGGGTGCAGAATTGTATTTAATTATTTGAAAAGGGAAAAGGTTACTTCTGGCAAAGACAGATTTTTGCTTTGGTTGGAAAGCATGTGCAAATACATATTGCTTGTATTAGAGCTTCTCTGCTGGGCAATATCCAAATGGATGAAAGTTCTAGTCCATGTTCAGTCATAGATAAGTGGATCTGAAATAGATCATTGCACTAAGTAGTGGTAGCAAACAAAATACAGTTGCAGTGCATTCCTCATTAATATTAATGAGCAGGTATGTCTTATAGCAACGTCTGTATAATATTTTTATTCACTTTTACAATGACTTATGTTACTTCCCAGAATAATCTTAAAATGCTGTATCTTGTTTTTCCATCACCATAAAGTGTCAACAAAATGCCATATGAAATGCCATATTTCCAGTCAGAAAAATATGTTTCTTATCCCTAAGTTGACTATGTTCTATACAATACAGTGTTACTTTCAGTATTTTTTGTGCAAACGCAATAAAGGAAATTAATATTATTGAAAACAAATATTAATGCAGCACCTTTTGTACAGCATCTACATGCTTTTATTTACAATCTTACTTGGCATCACAGAGCAACACTTCCATCTATCCATCCCTCCATCCATCCATCCATCCATCCATCCTCAACCCCTTTTCCCATTTTACACATGGGGTCGGGGTGTCATTTTAGCAGTGACAATCATCTTGAACCAAGGTTTACACCACTGGGTGGCTAGTCCTGCCACAGTAGTTCATTCATACCTCTCACCAGCACACAGACTCCCACCTACGGCCAATTTAGAGTGTTCAATCCACATACTGCATGTCTTTGGAATGTGGGAGGAAACCCGAGCACCAGAAGGAAACCCACATGACCACAGGGAGGATATGCAGACTACACACAAAAGGCACCCCAGCCGAGAATTGAACCAGAGAACCTCTTGCTGTGAGGTGACAGCGCTACCCACTGCACCACTGTGGTTACAGAACAGCACTTATTATTGCAAAATAGTAATATGTTAATGTTCCTTTACATTGTGCATCAAATAAATTCCCCCTTTGCCTGACTGCAGACCAAATGGGTATCACAAAATAGTGCTAATCATCATGAAACAACTTTATGTTGATTTTTTTTACACAGTGCAACATTAATTTTCTGTTCCATATCTGCCCCCATCCCAATCAGGTATCACAAAACTAAACTTGTTATCACTGATATCGCAGAATAAGACCATTTCACTTTCATACACATAGTGCACCAAATATGTTTCCAATTCCTCAGTTTGTATATAGGCTTCTGTTAGTGTTATAAGAGCATACAAAACATTCCATGCTTGGGATACCACGGACTCAACATGCTGTACTTGTAGTGAATTAATATTTTTTAAGTTACTATAATTCTGTCTCTTAAACTTTTATTCATTCTGAAACTATTTAGTGACGTTGATAATGTCATGATGTAAGCAGAGCATACTTTTAGCTTACCTTTTAATTATCATGAATTTCCTTTTATGTACTAGTTCTGTCTTTGTTAGATTCATATACTCTCCCAGTATGTATCATAGGTGCTAGGAAGGTAGTGTTTGTTACAAGTAAGAGTACATTTGTATGCTACTGTTACTAACATTTTAACAAAACTTGGAACTGAAGATATGCATTTTAAGTAGTACATAACAGTGTGATATCTCTCATCCTGAGATGAGCACAGAGCCAAATGCCTTTGCAGATTACCTTCTACTAAGCAAAGAAGAGATCAAGCTATAACTTTTTAGCATTTCTCAAGTGCTTTGCATCAGTAAATACTATTATGTTGCTTTTCCATTGCATTGCACACTGGGCATGTTTCACATTCATAGTCTTCTTCCTCAGCAAATTGGTATAACAGAATGGCACTTATAATAATTACTATCATAGCATAGCGCTTTCTTTTTTTCCCATTACATAGTGCACCAACAAATTTTCCCATTCCTGATGTACAACTGCACACAGGCTTATGTTAGTGCTATTATAATGTAGAAAATATTCTCAAGCTGTGCTGTTCTTGGCATGGTAATATTTTGTTATATTTTCTTATATTGTTACCCTGTTGTGGCTTATCATTTTATGATGCTGCAACTGTTTATTCATACTGAAATTGCATGGAGTAATTCTCATCTGTCATAGATTTTCTCTTATGTACCAGTTCTGTCTTTTTATAATTAGATTTATAATGGTGCAACAGTTAGTATTGTCACCTCACAACAAGAGGTTCTCCATTTCGACTCTTGGCTGGGGTGCCTTCTGTGCCGAGTCTGCATGTCCCCCCTGCATTCGAGTAGGTTTCCTCCTGGTGCTCTGCTTTCCTCCCACATTCCAAAGACATGTATCTGGAGAATTTCTCCCTGGGCCTCTGTTGAAAATGGGCTCTGTCCCACTCAGACTTTCCCAGTTAAGAAATGGTAACTAAAATAAATAAAATTGTATACCCTTTATCTGCATAAAAACTTAGCCAAGGAACAATGCATTTCTTAAAATAGCCATCACAACACAATGCATATACTTATACTACTAATGACAATGTTATTTGTTAATCAAGTAGACCCACTGGATAAACAGTCCCTTTTCAGGGGCAATGACAGGTTAAGTTAGTATCCAAAAATCACACAGTAGAAAACAGGGTGAGGGAATTAAACCCTCTACCACAGGAACTACAGCCCAGAACATTAACGTCTCCACCAACTGCCAGAAATACCACATCTAACCTTTATCAGTGCACTTTCTTTCCAGGCAATAGTGGTCTATGTGAAAAAATTGTGTTTTGTCTATATTTTTTGACCGCATATGTTAAATTAGAAATGATACTACTTTTTTGTACATGACACCAAAGTAAAAGTAGAAGTAAAAGAAATCTGTGCTGTGAATAATATGGCACCTGTTTTTAAAAGAAAGAAAAAGCAAATCTGTGCACCTGTAGTGCAGAAATCCTGCAGCACAGTTTAGAATAGATGAACCAGAAGTAGCAAAAAAACAGTTAAATCCAAAAACAATGGCAGAAGGTATCTATTGATTTTTTTCACCTTCTGCCATTGTTTTTGGATTTAACAGTTTAGAATAGGGTGAGTGCGCAATAATCAATTTGTGACTAGAAATGGGGTTATGTATAATTGTTTAAAAATAGTTGAACGGTAAGATGGGGCCATGAGAGGAATTTGATGCACAGTTACAGAAGGACTGATGCCAGCAATTAAAATGCAGCGATAGTGCTGCTGTTTGGTGCAGAGGCAGGGATTCTATTTCTACTGTCAGTGGAACAGATTTGGAAATGTCTCCAAGTTTCTGGAGTGCCAGTCAGTTGTCAATGAAATATAAGTAACAGGCAGCTCTCCCTTTCTTGGAGGGGGGGGGGTAGATGTCAGAAGTCATCAGTTTCAGGGTGCTCCCTATTACAAGCCGGGCACAATCTGTTATACTCTGGCATTGTAACTCTGTAAAAAGCTGCAAGAATATATCCTGACATAACTGCATACTGTATCTTGTTGTTTGTCTGCTAAAGAGAAAGAGGGAAAAAGTTCCCTCTTAACTGCAAACAACGTAGAGTGATGCCATGCAAAACATGTATATGTCATTGAGCTTTGCTGAGTCTAACAAAGCTAGCAGTGGTGGTACTAAATTCCTACCCCAGTCCTCCATGTTATGTCTTGATGCCAGGTCAGCAGGATGCTGCAAACCTCTAGCTGCTGGAGGCTGAGTTTATGATCATACAGGATATGAAAGTACCAAAAAGAAAGATAATGGACAGTTCTTTATCGCTCATTAGGTTGGCCTCAACTAGATTCGTGCATCCTCCTTCAAGGCATCATATGACCATGAATTAGAGGCTGTTGAGGAAAGAGAAAGGCTACAACAGTATGTAGCCTCAAACACCCTACAAACCTGAAAGATCTAAAGGAATACTTCCAGCATGAAAGCTGGAGGATGCATGCTGTATCTGACACTTTTACATATCTTATAGATTAAATTAAAAATTAAAGCGAAACACGTTAAGAAAAAATGTTGTATAGTGAGTATTCATTTCTGATGTTTAATAGAAGAACAAACATGCCAGCAGTTAAGCAATGCATAGTTCATGTAAACTGGCCACTGTCTCTTCTTACTGCTTCTCAGTTTCCTTTCTATAACGTAAGGTTATTGGTTTGTCATTAGAAATAATATGAAGCGGGCAAGGTGGATGACCTTGAAAACATGAGGCTAGAAGAGGTAAGATACCTTCTGAAACTATAAAACGGGGATTGATGTAGGTAAACAGGTGCCTAAAACCAATCATCAGGCAGACACAAGAATAAAATCTGGGATTTCTAGGGAAGCTAAAGTTATAATAAACAGAAAAAGCAGGGTTTATGGAAGTAGGAAGAATGACAAGTCTGGACATTTCAGGAGAGCAGAAGATCAGAAAAAGGCTAAAGCAAGGGGTACAAGCTAAACAGTTGCACATTTAAAAAAATCCCTGGCTATGATGTTTAAATATGGCAAAATGTCCACAAGGTCAAGGGCACTGTCTTAGACATTACTGAATGAGGACCATGGAGAACTCCCTTGGAGTGATATTCATTCAGCATAGCTGACTATATTAGAAACATAAGTTAAAAAAATGTCTTAAAATTTCCAATAGCTTAAAGTCTTGGCAGTATTAATGATAAACAATTGAAAGCACCAGTAAATGAGACATTTCTAATCTTGTTTCCAAATGACTGGAGAAGGGTTAAGTATTGTCCATTTATATAAGGGCAAAGGGGGCAAAGGTACGTTTAGTGCTCCAATGAATCACATGCCCATCAGGCTGGTGAGTACAGCACGCAAAGTAATGGACAGGTTAATGGTGAAGAAGCTATGTGAATCTGTTCTGAATAAAAACAGGTTATAGTGGTATTTTCACTGATACAAATTGCTTAAGCATCTGAGAGGCACATTCAGATATGAAGGGTAGCTGGTGGATATATCTTGGATTTTTATATTGCCTCTGAAACTGTTAATCATGCCTTACTTTTAACAAAAGTGTGGGTGAGGAGTGATAAACTGGAAGTCACCTTTTATAAAACTTTGTATTTGTGATTTGATAACATTAATTTGGACAATTCTGCATTTTGGACACTGAGAAAGTAAAAATAATAATTAAAAAAAAACAAGCATGCAACAGAATACAATGATTTAAGCATCATTCTTGACACTAAGGCAAATTTTACTTAAGCAGATTATTGACCACAAGGCATAAAACTGGGCCCTTAGAAGTCATGTCATTAAGATGAATCCTCTGATAATGATACCTCTTTATCCAACTTAATATGTCCAGTAAGACAGATGAGAGGTAGAAGTGCCTTGTTATATACAATATGGACAGTAGTTTTTTTTTTCCATTTTTACCTGCACCTAACTGCAAGAGGTGAGTTTGGCATAATGGTTAAAGTCTTTCCTCACAGACCCAAGGTACAGGGTTTAATTCTGACCTTGGGTTACTGGCTAAAATGGTCCTTTAAGGCTGTTAGCCTAGTATTCACCTGTGAACTCCCACGTCCTAGGAATGGCATACAATGACATTGACTCCATATTGGAAGTGCGAGTCCACTTGCTGCAAGCACCAGCACCTCAAAATTTAAACTGCAATCCTAACAAAACCATAGCGCATTGTGAAACTCACTTTTACACTTTGAAATCATGTTTTTCTGGGAGTAGGCCTTGTTTCATTGTTTGACACGGGGGGCTGTGCCCCACAGCCCTGCTATATCTATGTACTAACTCTGAGAACTTGAGTTAGAAGGACACCTCTAAGTCCTGCATTCTCAGACTTGGTACAGCTCCCCCAAATCTTTCCTAAATTCTTGCTGTTCTGAGGATCACCATTATGTTCTTCAGACTTACAGTGGGCATCCAGTGACAGCAGTGCAGTCTGAATGCATGTGCTACCAAGTGCACCTCCTCCGCTGTAGATGATCTACCTGGGCGCTGCCTTTCATTTTCCTGCTTCCATCAGAGGCTGTGATCAAGTTGGAGATCCCTCTTCACCCAGGGTGGATGGGTCAACATTATGCTGCTCCTCCCCAGCTCTTCCAGTGACCAGGACCACTGCTGGAACCTAGGTCACCTGAATCACAGTCAGGGCTACACCCTTCAACACTATGGAGCCAGCTGTGAAAAATCAAGTTAGTCAAGAAATAGTGATCTGTTTTTTGTTGCATGTGCAGTGCTTCTTTCCCTCCTAAACTTGATATCAGCACCTAAAATAGCCCTCCAGTTTCCTCCATTGTCAACTGCCAGCTAAAACAATTCCAAGACATATATAGATTTATAGGTTCCAGGGTACTTACTAGGCTGTTGATCCAGGAAGATCTTCAGAAGCTTAGCTATGCACTCCCAAGAATTTTTTTTTAACTTTTCTATTTTAAGTAAGAATAACTGAGAGCTGGGCAGACATTTACATGTTAGCCAATCCATAATGGACAAGGTTACTAAATCAGACATGAACTTGTGGTTTCCCATCCATTCATCTAAATTATGCTTGAATAGAGTAAGAGACACACTTTGCTTTATGTGGATAGGAAGACAATCCCAGTTTAGTGGTATTCTATGTGATGCATGTCTGTCTCTCTAATATGTTCTATTTATATTGCAGAAGAAACTAAGATCTCTTGGAAAGGTGCTTATACCACTATCAGACTTGTAGATGTGCAGTAGGCCTGGAAGGATGGGGTCAATTGAGGCTTATAACTGAGGTAGTGATCAACTCTCAGCAGCCTCTAAGATACCAAGAACAAAAAACAGGGCGTTGAGATGATCACTGTAGCTTTTATGGTTTAGGCCCTTGATTTTCTTAGTGGAAAGCATTGTGGTCATTCAAGTTGTGTTAAATATTTGGACAGGTACATATTGAAACGGGCATTATACTCAATGATCAGCCTAATAGGTGAGGAATACAGTAGAATGATCACATCCCTGGACCTGATGCCATACCGTCATTAATAAGCTGCACAATGAAAAGGGTTTTTCTTGCAACAGTGGATACATGATGATCCAAGGACAGCTCTTTGTCTACATAGATTCTCAGGTCTCTAACTACTGGATCAATTGTCAGGGGGTGTATTGTCAATATGATAGTAACAGGGGATGCTACTCTTGCTGAAGGATACCATTATACATTTTTTGACATTTACTTTTAGGCCATGGTTTTGACAACAACTATTTGTTTGGGAAAGGTCTTATTAGAGGATCATGGTTTCCTCTGGGGAGTTTATAATGGCACCAAGTTTACAGTCATCTGCAGACTTGTTCAACCATAAACCATTAACGTTAGTATTCACCTCTGAGATGTAAATGCCAAAGAGTAGTGGCTAAAGGACTAAGCTGTGGGGTACACCACTAGTGACAGCTCTTTTGGAGGAGGTAGTGTTACCCCTCCTAATTTTCTGAGTTCTATTTTTGATCTAGTTTGCTAATCAGTAGCTATACCTTTATATGGAATGGTGATTAATACCTTTATGAGGCTTAGATATACAGTGTGTACTGATTTCTCTCTTCCTTTGTTTCAGTAACCTTCTCAAAGAAATCAATCATATTCATACTTCTCAACTTCTTAGAGTGAGAAATCTGGACAAAGCCACAAATAATGGGGGGGACAAAGGACTAAAAATAGCGACAATTTTTAAATATTGCTCTTACAAACTTAAAAAGTTAATACAATAGCATTTTTTCCGTTAACATGATTTTTCTAAAGGATATGAACTATGAAATTCAAATGTCTGTCATTATTTTCTAACTTCATTCTTTAATGATCTGCCAGTGATTTGCCAGAAAAAAACACAATTTTATGAAAAATGGACCAAAATATGAAGCAAAAATCTGGACATTCTTCGAAAATCTGTATAGTTGAGAGGTATGAATTATGTACGCAGGATCTGCCCTTGACAAATTCAAACTGTCTTGAGTTAAGAGTTTGTAGGTTACTATGTTCTATTTATTTGTACAATAATGACCCTGTTCATAGCCTTACAGATGATGTTGGTCAGACTTGTCTATAATTACCTGGATCCATTGATGCCCCACCTTTGTGTAAAGGGATGACTGTTGCTGTGTCCATTTGTCCGGCACAAGCCCTCTGTGATGGCTGATACTGAACAGCCTCTGTAGAGGTTTTGACAGGTCATATTTAAGGTTGGCCAGTAAGCATCTTGGTGTTCTTCACCTTGGATAGTGCTTTGAGGACTTGTTCTTGTGATATTTGAGGGAGGGGGTGGGTGCCAGTATGTCATCTGGAAATGTGTGTGTATATGTTTGTGTGTGTGTGTGTGGGGGGGGGGGGGTGAAGTTACAGCTAAATTTATCCACTAGTAGATTGGCTATGTCCTCTGGGTCTGAGTATGGGATATCATTTATTATTAGCTTTATGCAGTGCTGGGCATTATTTCTGAGGTTTCTCACATAGTTAAAATAGACTTTATGGTTGTCTTTTGTCTGTGTGTCTATTTTTACCTCATATCTATTTTTGGTTGTTTTAGCAAAGTGTTTTTAGCATCTAGACAATTACATTTATTTATTTTGTTGTAGTGCCTGTTTTCGGTTCCGCCATACAGTGTTACTTTTAAATTTGGTAAAGCATTCTACATACACAAAGGGGTCATTGGGTTAGAAGGGTCATGTTGAGTTTAGCCAGATCATCACACAGTTTTAGTCGATTAGCTTTAGCATAATCTCTGAATAGAGAGTTATTGGTGGATGCTTCTGACTGCAGTCTTGTTCTGAATGTGATTAATTTACTGTCTGACTTGACTAAGGAAGAAGTTACAACTGACAGGGAACAGAACTGTCCAGTACTGGTGAGAACCAAGTTTTGGATTTTGTTGCCCCTAGTTGGGATGTGGACTAAATGGTCCAACAAATTTATATTTATGAAGTCCAGAAATCTCTGTGCATATATGTTAGGGGATGTAGAAATCTCCCAGTTGATGGAGGATAGTTGAAGTCCCCTAGGTGAATGGTGTTTGGCTGAATGCATATAGATTCCAAAATTGTCATGTAGGAGGTGTGGTTCAAGGAGTTCATAGAAAGGGTCTCATAGTTAGCTATGATAAGATAAGAGATTTTGTTAATGGTTAGACGGACATGGAGGAGTTCCCAATTGTTATCCTGTTTACTGAGTCTAGAGGTGAAACTTTGTTTCATGAATATAGTGATACCACTGCCTTTAGTGCATTCACCTAGCACCATGACCCTGGACAAGTGGTAGGCATTTAAACCATGCACTGATGAAGTGCTGCCATTGGCCTTGAACCAGGCCTCTGTGACAAAGCATATATCAGTATTTCCCAGGATAAGGAATACTTGTATTGAGTAGAAGTTTTTGTTCCTAACACTGAGGAGCAATACCTTTAAGTTATCTGGCTTCTGTTTTATTATGTTGGAAGCTTTAGGAGACTGATGTTACCTGAAAAAGGCATTATGTGGGGGGGGGGGGGTGAATGAATATTTTGCCAAAATATGAAAACTATGGTGGCAGAGGATAGGTGCAGGTCATCCTTGGCAACGTAGTTAGGATTGTTTACCATCTCCTCCCATTCTGATATATATTGTACCCCCCTCCCCTCCTGAATGACACCAGAAACTAAGCCAGTTACTGAAATCATTATGGACTTATCTTTATTCATGGTTAAGCAGTTATCTGCTGACAGTGGAGGAAAGGGTAGAACTGTGCAGCTCTTCAAATGTTAGATTTTGTAGAGGGGCATGCCATAACTTCAGAAGAGAAAATATATATAAAGTCACATAGGCAGAAAAGGTCACTGTTCCTACATATCACTTGATCTGATATTGTCCCATGTCAATTTGTGTAGTGATGTTGACTGATTTAGTATCAACCATGGTATATGTTAATGTAGACACCTAAAATTAGTGTTCTTACTTATTTCAACCAAAAATATTTATAATTTTTTTATACATGACTTACAGTTGCCATAAATCACAGTCATCAATTATAAGATTATGGATTAAAAATAGTCAGAAATGCTACAATAAACTTTTATTTAATTAATTAGGGAAAATGTATGTTCTGTTTACATGTTTGGTCCTACTTCATTTGACATAATTCTTGCACAAATGGCACATTCTCTAAAAAAATACTCAAATGTTTTGATATCCATGACCAATGGTTAAATTACGAATATTCTGCAGATAGGACGGTAACCCTTAAATAAGCAGGAGGAAGTACATTCATCTTGCTAATCAGACAGCCGCTGTCTGTGTCCCACGGACATTATTTTGAGGCCCCACATGTACTGCATCTCTAACATTGTTGAGATAACATGAGAATCCATTTTGAGAGAACCAGGCATCAAGTATGTAGTAATACTGAGAAAATGCAAATGAGAATTGTCTTCCTTATAAGAGTGCTCACAAAGGATTATAACTGGTGGTCATGGAATTAAGACAACTAACATCATAATTATTTCATGGTGAAGCAGCTAAAGCATACAATAGCAGCTTTTTTCATCTTTGACTAGACTTAGTCACACAAAGCTTAACAGTGAAGGATGTCCATTTGACGATCAGACTATAAATATTGGCTTTAAGAGAACACGTTGATGCCATCTCAGTTTTTGTCTGCAGTTACACGAAGAAAGAAAGCATGCTTATTTTTACATTTATTACATGTAATTGACTGAAACCTTTAGAGTGCAATTGGTCTAGTTTGATAAGCTGTTCTGTGCAGGTCCATATAATAAATTCTGAGACTAGCTCATCTTTGCCATTGTCCACTTCTGTTGGCTATCACACTTCTTGGGGGCCCTCTTAGTTAGTGTTGGTCTCTTCTTGGACTACTACCTCCTTCTGACAGAAAGTAATGTTCTATGAGCTGCTCTCTGAATCGAGGCAAGCCTTTTGGCTTGTTGACAGTGACTGCTGCTCCAGGTTCCAGACAAAGCGACGGATTTGCTGCAGCTGAGAAAGAAACACCTCATTGGAGACAGGCTCACTCAGCTTGAGATGGAAATTGTCATTGGGTAGAATCAAAGGTGGGTGGTCTGTGAAACTCTCAAATATGTCAACTGCAAAGAGATAAAAAACATTTGTGTGAAAGATTCTGTTAAGTGACGAATGCAGAAACATAAATGAAATACACAGTGAAGTAAAGCATAGCAGTTTTTGAATTAAGTAAAATTATAAAGTACATTCTATAACAACAAACATATGCTGTACATTACTTTAAAATAGCAATATCTCTTGGTGGAAAAGCTTTACAAATTTCACAAGTAGACATTAATGTTGCTCCTTTAACCTTCTTTTACCCAGTATAGTGGCATTAAGGTGCCTTAATGTTAACAGTAGTAGCTGGCTGTGTTAGCATATGTTTCATGACTTGCTTTACTTCTGTGTGCCGCTTTACTAATGTATGCTAATGCTAACGCTAACCTTATTCCTAACCCCAACACTACATCTTACTTACAAAAAAAGAAAAAAAAAATTCCAAAATGCTGCCACTATACAAGACACTCAGACATGCATGGCATTCACCAGCACATCTGCAATACAAAATCTATCCCCCTCTCTTGCCCTTACTGTAACCCACAACCATTCAAACACATACCCCAGTGCTGATATTTTTGGCATATTCAAAAGTTTTAGCATTAAAACCCAGACTCACACTTATCTCATTCACATGCAAACAATCTTCCTCATTTTGACATCTCCAGCACTCAAAAAAAGAGTGTTTTTGACAAATTTGCCTAGGAGTACATTCTATGAGGTGAGAGAATGAGCACATAGTGAGTAGCTCCCTCTGTGTGTGTGTGTGTGTGTGTGTGTGTGTGTGTGTGTGTGTGTGTGTGTGTGTGTGTATATATATATATATATATATATATATATATATATATATATATATATATATGGTTCTACCTGACATAATTGAAACCCCAGAACACCGACAACGCAATCACCGACACCACATAATCGACAGTGCAGAAACACGAAACTTCACATGCCCGACAACGAAATAACCGACGGTACACAAACACGAAACTGCATACACTGCACACACCACAATGACAACAATCAACAAACAAAACACATCCCCTGTCCAAAAACCACACACACAACACAAGCACACCAAAATCCCTACAAACCCACACTAAACCTCACATACACAACTATCTACAACCCTAACCCAAACCCTAACCCTAAGGTCCGTCACTATCGCATACTCAGCTAACCCGCACCCTAACCCTAACTCACTTAACCCGCCCCTAACCCAAAGACTATCACTGCCGCACACTTACCTAACCCACTCCCTAACCCTAACTCACTTAACCTGCCCCTAACACAAACACTATCACTACCGCACACTTACCTAACCCACTCCCTAACCCTAACTCACTTAACCCGCCCCTAACCCAAAGACTATCACTACCGCACACTTACCTAACCCACTCCCTAACCCTAACTCAATTAACCCACCCCTATCCCCACAGACCGTCAATATCCACACTTACCTTACTCGCACCCTAACATCCGTCACTACCGCATACTTACACAGCCTTTTCCCATGTTGGCATCCTCGGCGTCGGTGTTTTAATCCGTCGTGTCGGTCTTCTGCATTGTTGATCTTCTGGCGCTCGCGATTCGCTTGTCGGTGTTCTGGAGTGTCGACTATCTCAGGTAGAACCATATATACATATATATATATATATATATATATATATATATATATATATATATATATATATATATATATATATGATATCATCAAACGTTGCACTCTCTTATGAGCATATGTAAAAACAACTATAATTTTAGAAAAAATCTAAAATGATCTCAAGCAAACAATCCTTCCAGGAGTTAAGATGTGAAATTTAACTGTATCTACCCAAATTAATAGTAGCTCAGGTGCATAGGTTCATAGAAGGCTACTAGGCTAAAGGCTGTAGAGCCCTTTCAAGCCTAGCGATATTTATCCCAAGTTATCCCAATTGTTGGTGGTTAGGTGAGTGAAATTTGCAGAGGTGAGGGTCTATGGTAGTTAATACTGACTTCTACTGTCCAGCAGGGACATAGGCACCACTGCAGATTTGTGGTCACCCATCCATTCATCTAGGTTGCGTTTGAAGAGGGTCAAGGAGGGGCTCTGTTTCTCATGAAGTGGAAGCGTGTTCCAGAGAAGTGGCAGTCTCTGGGAGATGTATCTATCTCTCCAGCATGTCCTGTTCATTTCAGAGGCTATGTTAAGATCCCTACAGTGAGTGACCCTCATGCACTTTGATTTACAAATGTGTAGCATTTCCATCAGAGCCAGGTCAAAGACTGCCCTGTAAGCCAGGCACAGGTAACCCCTTAGCATCCTGTAGGAGACAGAATACAGCGACAGGGCTTTCATTCTTTCCCCATAAAACTTTTGTGTACCCAGTAATTTCTTGGTAAGAAACCTCTGTGGTCTCCCCAGTTATTGCAAGTGTCATATGAGGTACATGCAAAAGGGACCATTGTTCATAGGTTCATAGGTGTGTACTAGGCTAAAGGCTGCAGAGCCCTTTCAAGCCTAGCGATATTTATCCCAAGTTATCCCAATTGTTGGTGGTTAGGTGAGTGAAATTTGCAGAGGTGAGGGTCTATGGTAGTTAATACTGACTTCTACTGTCCAGCAGGGACATAGGCACCACTGCAGATTTGTGGTCACCCATCCATTCATCTAGGTTGCGTTTGAAGAGGGTCAAGGAGGGGCTCTGTTTCTCATGAAGTGGAAGCGTGTTCCAGAGAAGTGGCAGTCTCTGGGAGATGTATCTATCTCTCCAGCATGTCCTGTTCATTTCAGAGGCTATGTTAAGATCCCTACAGTGAGTGACCCTCATGCACTTTGATTTACAAATGTGTAGCATTTCCATCAGAGCCAGGTCAAAGACTGCCCTGTAAGCCAGACACAGGTAACCCCTTAGCATCCTGTAGGAGACAGAATACAGCGACAGGGCTTTCATTCTTTCCCCATAAAACTTTTGTGTACCCAGTAATTTCTTGGTAAGAAACCTCTGTGGTCTCCCCAGTTATTGCAAGTGTCATATGAGGTACATGCAAAAGGGACCATTGTTCATAGGTTCATAGGTGTGTACTAGGCTAATGGCCCTGGAGCCTTTACAAGCCTAGCCCATAGAAGTGCCCTGGCATCATGCCACCCAAAGTTAGTTCCCAGTGATTCCTGGGGTGAACTTTCTATTTCCCATCCACTCATCAAGAGTTATCTTGAAAAGGGCCAGTGAGGTGCTCTTCTTGACATGTATGGGAAGTCTATTCCAGAGCATGGGCAGTCTCTGGGTTATGAACCTGTCCCTCCAGCATGTTCTGTTGATTGTGGTAATGAGGCTGAGGTCTCTGGAGCATGTGGTGTGGAGGGATTTGGATTCATTTTGATGTAGCACTGCTAACAGAGCTGGATCAGACATGGCTTTGTAAGTCAAGCAGAGCTTGTCTCTTAGTAGACAATATGAGACAGTAACTAGCTGGAGTTTTTTGAGTCTGTCTGTGTAAGACGTGTTTAAGGCCTAGGATTCTCTTTGTGAGGTACTTTTGTGGCCGTTCCAGCTGTTGCATGTATCTAGTGAGGTACATGCCAAATGGGGCATTATACTCGATGAGTGGCCTAATGAGAGAAGAGTAGAGAGAGATGATGACCTCTTTCTTCCTGGATGCAAAACCCTTGGTAATGAGATGTGCCACATAGAAGGACTTTCTGACCACAGTGGCAATGTGGTGGTTGAAGGAAAGGTTGCTGTTAACCTATGTCCCCCAGATCTCTTATAATGCCTTCAGTGTTCAGTGGGCTCCCATCAATGTGGTAATTAGTGGGAACTGAGTTTTTTCCAAAGGGAATGATGACGCATTTTTTGGCATTAAGCTTAAGGCCATGGTTTCGACACCAGTCATTGGTCTCAGTGAGGCCTTTCTGTAGGATATCTACATCACTTGGGGAGTTAATAATTGCTCCCAGCTTGCAGTCATCTGTGAACTTGGTCAGCCAAAGTCCCTCTGTGTTGGTCTGGACTTCTGAGAAGTAGATGCCAAACAGGAGAGGACCCAGGACTGATCCGTGGGGGACTCCACTCGTGACTGGTTGGCAGTCTGACTTGGAGTCTGCTACTTTCACACTGTGGGTTCTATCTGTGAGCCAATTTGCAACCCACCTAGTGATATAGGGATAGGGGTTGATGTCTAGTTTGGTGAGTTTATCAATAATTCCTGAGTGTTGAATGGTATCAAAGGCCTTGGCCAGATCGAGGTAGGCTGTATGAACTGCCTTGCCCTCATCCACAGCTCTGGTAACTGACTCAAAGAAGTCAACCAGGTTGAGCAGGCATGGTCTACCTTTCACAAAACCAAACTGCATTAGATCTAGAGTTTGGAGATTCCCTATATCCTTGTTAATTAGGTCCATGATGATGATGATGCGTTCCATAGCCTTTTATATCAGACTCATCAGGCTAACGGGGCGATAATTCCCAGGGGGTGTACTGTAGCAGTGCACCATTTGGTAGAGGCAAAGCTTGAGGTGAGGCTGTGATTGAACAGGGCACACAGATGTGATGCCAGTTAACTTTGTAGTTCATGTAGAACACATCCAGGGATATGGTCAGGTCCCATGGAAACTGTATTCTTAGGCTTGGTCAATGCAGCTTTAACCTGTGCTGCAGTAAGGCTGGGGGCCTGGCATTGTGACTGGTCCTTTAGCGGGGGAGAGAGGTGTAAAGTTGGCACTGAATCTGTCAGACAGTATGTTGGCAATATCTGCTGGCTCAGTATAGGAGGTACCATTGTGCAGTAACTCAGAGCAAACCTGGGTATTGCCGTGAAGATTCTTGATATAACTATAGAAGGCTTTGCGGTTGTTTTTAGTGTCTGCCGCAATTCTGCCTTCATAGCTGAGGTTTTGATGAGGGATCTCAACTTTTTGTTGAGGTTAATAAGGGAGTTTTTCCAGTCTTGGGACTTCACCTTTTTCTGCAACAGTTCTTCCTTCTGTTGTAGAGTTTATTAATGGCAGAAGACTATCAGATTGGCTTCCTTTTTTTGGAGGAGAGCATCTTGGTTCTTTTGGGTATGGATAGTTCCATGCATTTATGTATGTGTTTGCACAGTGCACTGGTGTATGATTCAGCAGTCATGCATCTATTTTCCATTGACATGGGTGCCACGAAGTTTGTCACCTCTGTTTTTAGGAGCCCAAAGTCAGCTTTGGAGAAGTTTTTCATGGTGGTTACCTTTGTGGGGAGTGAGGGTGAGATGTGGATTTCCATGGTGATTAGTTTGTGGTCGGATCTAACCAGGGAGGAATTAACTATTGGTATAGAGCAATGGGTGCCCATGTTATTAATATCCAGGTCAAGGATGTTGTTCCTCTAGTGGGGGTAAGAATGAGCTGGTCCAGTGCACTGGAAGTGATGAATTCCAGGAAGCGTTGGGCCAGTATATTGGTGCATGAGTAGTTTTCCCAGTTGATGGAGGGGTAGTTGAAGTCACCTAGTATGAGAGTGTTGGGTTGGACCCTAATAGTTTCCAGGGTGCTTAGGAACATGGGGTGAGAGTCTTGGGACATGGTTGGAGACCTATAGCAGGCTACAACCTGACTCGCCTTCTTACCTAATGTTAGTTGTACCTGAAGTATCTCAGATGCGTTATGTTGGGCTACTAGTCTGGAGGTGTGCATATCCTTTATGAATATGGAGGCACCACCGCCTTTGGAGTTTCGGTCCATGTTCTGGGGCTGAAAGGTGTGGAATGAGTTATAGCCTGGTAGTGCAGGGGTGCATTCAGCTGCTTTAAACCAGGTCTGCGTTACAGCACAAATGTCGATGTTCTCCATTTTGAGGAGTGCTTTCAGCAAGTGCATCTTGAGATTTAGACTTCTAGTCTAGTCCTGTAATTAATTAATTAATTACTGGTCTGATGAGGGTCAAGTATAATGGAATTATAACATCTTTAGATCTAGATGTGATGCCTTTACTTATAAGGTGTGCCACTTAGAAGGTTTCCTTATTACTGTAGATACATGGTGGTCAGAGTTCAGATTCAGCTTTTCCAAAGGGAATAATAATGTATATATATATATATATATATATATATATATATATATATATATATATATATATATATATATATATATACCTATATCCTTGTTAAAGAGGTTCATAATGATTCTTTCAATGGCCTTGCAGATGAGGCTAGTCAAGCTTATGGGCCTATTATTTCCAGGGTTAGTTAATGGTCCCACTTTGTGCAGAGGGAGTACTGTTGCTGTCCTCCATTCCACTGGAACATAGCCAGTTCGCAGGCTGTGGTTAAACAAAGATCCAAGTGGGTCTGCTAGGTCATGTTTTAAGTTGTTTAAAAGGGAATCTGGGATGTTGTCTAGTCCCACTGATGCCATGTTTTTGGTCTTGCAGAGCTCTGAGATGACCTGCTGTCTTGAGATAATAGGCTGAGGAATGGTGGCAGGTATACTTTGTAGGATGACTGGAGTGGATGGGGGGGGGGGGGTGAAGCTTGCTCCAACTCTGTCAACTAGCAGGTTGGCTATTACCTCAAGTTGAGTATGGGTGTTCCCATCCACAACCAGTTCAATGCATTGCAGAGTTTTCCCTTTTAGATTTCGGACATAGTTAAAGAATGCCTTGTGATTGTCCTTAGTTAGGGAGGCTATTTTGACAAGATCTCTAATTTGTTTGTTTAAGTTATAGAGGGATTTCTTCCTCTGTGGAGACAGTTCCTTCTTGTTCTTGGATATTAGTTTCTATCTCTTGTTGTATAGACTATTTATATTAGGGGTCCACCAGGGTGGCTTGCTTTTTTGGCAAGACCTGGTTTTAATCTGGTCGGGTACAGCCAATTCTGTACAACCACTTAAGTGTTTATACAAGGCATTGGTGTACACCTCTGCAAATGAATCTCTCTTATCTGTGTTCAATGGTGCTTTGAAACTTCCTATACCATCACTTAGTAGGTGGTAGTTTGTCTCTGAAAAATTCTTAAGTGTTTTTGACCTTGATGAGTTATCTGGTTTTATAATTACATCTAATGAGACCAATTTATGGTCTGATCTTACCAGCGAGGACATCACACAGGGTGGGGGGGGGGTGGGGTGGGGTGGAATGCGCTCCATTGTTAGTGAGTACTATGTCCAGGACATTTGAGTCTCTTCTGGGTGTGCTGAATAGCTGTTCCAGGAGAATTTGCATTGACAAAGTCCAAGAATCTCTGAACCAGCATGTTTGTGATTGTGCATATTTCCCAGTCGATGGTAGGATAATTAAAATCACTCATGAGTAAGGTGCTGGGCTGTATAACAAGTGACTCCAGTATGCCCAGGTATGTGGTATGCTTTTCCTGTTTCATGGTGGAGGACCTATAGCTAGCTATGATGTGGTGGGGGGGGGGGTTGCCTATAGTTAATTGGACATGGAGTAGCTCAATAGAATCATACTGTTTGACCAGTCTCGAGGTGTACTTACCCTTAATGAAGATGGGTACACCTCCTATTTTGGTTCTTTCATGCTCAGTTTGCGGTCTGAATGTATGGAAGGCACTGTAACCCTGCATATCTGGAATGCTTTCAGAATATAAACTTCATAATTCTGATACCCTTTTCCATTCCAGTTATTAATCCGAATATAAACTTCATAATTCTGATACATATTATGCAATAGTATAGAAAGTCCACAGCAATTGTAGATGAATGGAACTAAAAGCCATCTGAATGCTTAGGGAGACCACACACAGTTCCTGTGATGTGTGACCTTCCATTCTTGAAAACATGTGTAGCAAATAAAGCAGTTCAAAACCTGCTCTACTGCTCATTCTCACTTAGGATGGTGCAGTGGGGCAGTGATAGTGTTGTTGCCTCACAGCAAGAGGTTCTCTGGTTCAATTCTTGCCTGGGGTGCCTTCTGTGTGGAGTCTGCATCTCCTCCCTGCATTCATGTGGGTTTCCTCCCACTTTACAAAGATATGCAACTGGAGTGTTTCTCTCCAGGCCTCTGTTGAAAATTGGCTTTGTTCCAAGTCAGACTTTCCTGGTTAATAAATGAAATTACTGTACCCTATACAAAATGCCTCATGTTGAACATTGCACGAGTGCCACAATTACATTCATCACTATTTTGAAATCAGTGGTCAACAATCTGAAACTTTCTAGCTATATAAATCAGTAGTATCTGCTTTTTTTACTCTAACACACTGCCATAAGGCTTCACCTGCCAACCCCTGACTGACCCATTCATTCCCCTTCTGAAGCACAACCCATTCCCCTGCAGTATCAAAAGTCCTAAGGCCCATTAGTTTCCTAGAAGGGTGAGAGCCACTTAGTCCATCTGTCCTCTTCAGAGACTAGAGTAACACTAGCAGGCCTTACTTCCTGCTTGCATGCAGCTGGTTACTATCACTTAAGGCATTTACTAGGAGGGTTATCACATTTCTCTGCATGTGGTCAGGAATGTCTCTTAGCTGAAGGTTCATAGGTTCACAGATTAGTACTAAGCTAACTGCCCTTGCGAGCCATTTTAAGCCTAGCCAATTATCCCTTGTGAGAGTCAAACTCTGCACCTTGTGTTTGTAAGGCAAACACCTTATTAGGCCACCCTCCCATCGACTAGGTTTTGCATTGGATTGAAGAGCAGTACAATCCACACCAGCTCAATCCCTTATCATTACTGTTAATGTGCCAGTGGTATAGCGAGTTACACTGCCCTCAGGATGGGTTACTCAGTGCCAACTACAAACTCACACCCCTCCCTGCCTCTGATCTTCCCCTGAGCCTCTAGTTATACCCAGGCTATCTGGGTCATAATCAAGTCTTTGCTTATCCATACCACACAGCTGAGCCAGTGATGCCTTTCACAGATATCCAGTGTATCGACCCAGGATTCTAGTCATCACTCATATCTGCACTCTGAAGCTACACCCAGTTTGATATGACTGTGTAGCAACATCCTTTTAATTTTCTTTCTTTCTTTTTTATTTATTTCTAAAATGGATAGAACAAATTGTTTGGACATGTTATCAGACAAGCTGGGTAAAATAAATTTCACCTCCCCCATATAATTTTCTTACACATTCCCCTACTTTTCACTATTTCCCTGTCAGCCACTTAGCAGAAATGCAAAACCTAGTATAGCACAGGAAGTTTCTTTAGTGTACTTTGGGCCTACAAACTCTTCTGCAACCCTAACTGTGTCCTCCTCTTTCCATAGCAGTCTGCTCATGCCTATTTTCTCACTAGGGTAAAGATTGTACAGATTATTTCCTAACTTTCACAATCCACATGCTATAGTAGTCAAATGAAATGACAGAAGTTGTATCTGTTTGAATGTCTGTACTAAGCATGCCATCACTGAACAGTGTTGGCTACAACTGTGCACACAACACTTCATAAGATATAAAATCACCATTTATATATTTTTGCAAATGCTGCACTGTGGAATATGATTCCATCTTCAAAATCACACCAGCATTAACTACGTGCCCATAAACACCGTAAAGTTTACCATGTTCATTAAGTAAATTCTCCCTCTGTTTAATATTTTGAAATGTGGGGACCCACCACAAGGAATCTCAAAACACAGGGACTGAATAGCCAAAAAACAAACATATCTATACTAAGTCTGAGATGGCCATTTCCCAGAAATTTCCTTTTTTTTCCAAGTTATGGCAAGTTCAGAGGGTGGGAGTGGGGGTGCAGAAGGGCTTAAGCCCCTGCAAAAAAAAAAAAAGAAGTTTAAATAAAAAGAGCAAAATGTTTGTGAGTCAGGCTTTTCCTAGATTGTTGATCTTTTTTGTCTTTGTCTTACCCAAACCATCAATGTCTAAATTTAATCTTATTCTATTTGTATTGAGGGTAGGTAAATTGGACCAGTGGCCCCTTTAAAGCTATGATTTTGTTAAGCAGTACACAAAAAATGAAAATAATATACAAGAGCGGAAGAATTGTACATGTAAGAAACAGTGCAATATACGCAAAACAATTTATTACAAACGACCAGATTCATACAATCACAAGCATGCCCACGTGTAACTTCCATCACTCATGACACCTTGATCTACAGATACTCCCAAAGGTAGCCTGAATAGGAGCATGCTCAGATAATGGAGCATCCTAACAGTCACCTCCGCCACTCTCAAGTCTTTAAAAGCAAATACAAAATCAATGTCTGTCAATAACCACACCCGCTAGTTTGTATGGTTGGTGAAATGTGGCTGAAATATAAAAAAAAAAAACTATAAAATTGACTGCCGGGAAAGTTTGTTTCATAAAATTTATGTTCTTCTTATCTTGCCATCCAGAGGAGCAACGTAAACCCCCATTAATGAATCCTTATACTGAAGTAGGAAACACTGAATGCATAAAAGGCTTGTATATTTCAAATGTTACTTCTGATGACTGGCAATTTGGGCTAGATAAACATCAAGAATCACAAACATCATATCATGATCTCTACCTTCATAGGGCGTTACCAAAAATAATGTTCATGAAGGCAAAACTTTCCCAATCATAGGACTCTCATACAGCCTTCTCCACAACACCACATGACAGAAAAACAAAAAGTGTTTTTAACTAAATAGCATCTTTTGACATTAAATTCTATGGTTTTGTGGTCTTGTAAGCAAACAGCAAACTATGAGCAGGCAAACTGGCAGAAGTGATCTGCCATAAGTTTTTAAGCAGACCAAGTCTAGTATATGGTGTGAATATTAATGTGATTTGTGTAATGCACCAAGCACTTACTCTGACATTGCTGGAATGCTTCACTGGAATACAAAATGAGCTTCACCCACGCAAAATATGTCTCTCTGTAGTCCATAAATCCCCCAAAATTGAACTTTTACAAACTGTTGTTCTGGTGTTTTGGGGGGGGGGAGTATCCAGTTGATGGTGTGTTGGGGGTACAGTACCCAGACGCAGACTGTCTGCTAGGGTGGTAGGGTGCACTGTATGTTAGTCTGTCCTCCCTACCATCTCGTGATATGGTTTTAGTGGATTGGAATAGGAATGGGTATGTGGCTAAGATAGGATCTCAGTAAGAAAACATAAATTCAAAGTGTATAGAAAGCTTACCAGATGTGGACAGTATGCATTGCAAACTGTGTGGGAGTGTGGTTGACCAGGTCACATATCACATACTGCAGACATGAACAATATGATTTACAAGTTTTTCTTCTGTCGATAGCACTCTCTCCAAGACTTCAACTCACTTATCATTCATGATTAACAACGGTGTTTTGCATCATATTATATGAGGGGAATCTATTGCCAGGGTGTTTCTGATTAGTTGCAGCTTTGTATCATCACTGTTAGGGGTGATAAGGAGTGTGCTTGAAAGACTGCATTACACTTATCATGCCCATTTTATAACGTGTAGTCGCTTGATAGTTTATTCATAATATATGTGTTGCATACGTACAGTAATGTTTTTATTTATTTATTTATTTATTTATTTTACATTTGTTTACCTGGATAGTCTGACTGGATATATGTCCATTTTCAGCGGAGGCCCGGGGAGAAAAGCTCCAATAGGCAATATTACAGAGATTACACAAGTTAGATACACAGAAAATATAAGACAAAGAGTTATATACAAAGATTTAGTAATGTTCCCAAAAGGGACTCACAATTTACATGGTCAGACCCATTAATGCAAAAATCATCAGACTGGTACAGAAAGTAGTTGAGTATTAAACGTTAAGATATTATTCAGATATTATTTCATTTTATAGCCTAATCAGGGTTGGTACATGGACAAAGCCAGTTTACTTTGAAATACTGTTTGAGACTTTTTTTGAAGAGACTTATGGAGGATTGAAGGGTTATATAGTTTGGCAGTGAATTCCAGGTTTTGCCAACAAAGTTGGCAAACAGGGATTCACCAGCTGAGTTATTAGCTTCGTAGGTTTGGACCAGTAGTTTGTTGGCAGATCGTAGTGACCTCAAGTTGTTGTATGGCTTTATAATATTTCTGAGTGAGGGAGTAACCTCAGGGTGGCAAAGAATTTTGTGTGCTATTAAGAGTTGATTTAATTGAATTAAGCTGTGAAGTTCTAGCCACTCTAGTTGTTTCAGGTACTAGCAGTGATGGGTTCTATAGATGGAGCCAGTGGCGAATCTGGCAATATGGTTGTAGCTATGTGAGTGCTTACTCAGTTCAGATTTATTAAGGTTTGAGAGTACATGAGAGGCATAAATAAGAGTAGAGGGTAGGTGCAACTGGGCGATTGCAGTTCTAGCCAGTGGTTCATAGGCTCATAGGTAGATACTAGGCTATCTGCCCTAGGGAATTTATAAGCCTAGCCAGAGTGTATTTGGCTTCCACCTCCCTATTTGATTAGCCTACTGTGCCTCTGTAAAGTATGTCACAGAAGGTACCCTTTTACGATTAGTTTGCTGTGCCTCTGTCAGGCAGGGACACAGAAGAGATCCCAGGGGTGAATTTGTGATTTCCCATCCACGCGTCCAGATTTCGCTTGAAGAGGGTCAGCGAGGGGCTATGTCTAACATGAATTGGGATTCTATTCCAGAGTGAGGGGAGCCTCTGGGAAATGAATCTGTCCCTCCAGCATGTCCTATTTATTTTTGTGCTGAGGTTTAAGTCCCTGGAGTGTGTAGCTCTAAGGGACTTGGATTTTTGAGGTGGAGCATGTCCATTAATTCTCGGTTTGACATGGCTTTGTATGTCAGGCATAGATCGCCTATGAGTAGGCAGTAAGCAACTGAGTGGAGTTTCTTTAGTCGAGCTGCATAGGACATCTGTTTGTAACCCATGATCCTCTTGGTGAGGTACTTTTGGGGTCTCTCCAGTTGCTGCAGGTGTCGGTTAAGGTACATCCCAAAAGGGGCATTGTATTCAATTATGGGCCTGATGATTGACGAGTAGAGGTGCACAATGACCTCTCTTGATCTAGATGCGAACCCTTTCGTGATAAGGTGGGCTATATAGAAGGTCTTTCTAACCAATTTGGCAATGTGATTATCAAAGGAGAGATTACTATCTACGTTGGTCCCCAAATCTCTAATTACTTCTTCAGTACTTAATGGATTACCACCTCTGTGGTAATTTGTGGGCACCTTGTTTTTCCCAAAGGGGATGACTATGCACTTTTTAGCATTTAGCTTGAGGCCGTGGCTCTGGCACCAAGCATCCATCTCTGTGAGACCCTTTTGGAGGATGCTTCTGTCAGCTGGAGATTCGATTATGGCCCCCAGTTTGCAGTCATCTGCGAACTTTGTCAGCCATAATCTCCCCATGTTAGCCTGAACCTCAGAGAAGTATATACCGAACAAGAGAGGTCCCAGAACTGAGCCCTGTGGGATGCCACTTGTAACTGGTTTGGATTCGGACATGGCACCTGCGATTCTGACCATGTGGGTTCTATCTCTGAGCCAGTTTGCAACCCATCTTGTGATATAGGGGTTGATATTTAAGCTGGTAAGCTTATTTATGATGCCCAAGTGGGGTATTGTGTCAAAGGCTTTTGTGAGGTCCAGGTAGGCTGTGTGGACTACCTTGCCCTCATCTATGGCTTTGGTAACTGTTTCAAAGAAATCAACTAGGTTTAAGAGGCAAGATCTGCCCTTAACAAAGCCGAATTGGGTAGGCTCCCAATGTCTTTGTTTATGAGTTCCATGATAATACACTCCATAGCTTTACATACCAGACTAGTCAGGCTTATGGTGTGATAGTTCCCGGGGTCCGTTGTAGCACCATCTTTGTGGAGTGGGACCACTGTAGCTGTACGCCATTCTTTGGGTACATATCCTGTAGTAAGGCTAAGTTTGAACAGTGACTTAATGTGAGGGTTCAGTTCTTCTTGGAGCTCATGTAAGACACAGCCTGGGACACCGTCCGGTCCCATAGATGCTGTGTTTTTTGCTTTGGAGAGGGCAGCTTTCACCTGTGCATCTGTGATTTCAGGGAGTTTACATTCAGTTGGGATAGGCATTTGCTCCTTTGGGGGGGAAGGGGGAGAGAAGTTTGCACTGAATCTGTCTGCCAGGATGTTGGCTATGTCTGTAGGTTCGGTATATTTTGTACCGTTATGCAACAATTCAGAGCATATCCACCCATATTCCTGACATAACTAAAGAAGGCCTTGTGATTATCTTTAGTGTCTAGGGCAATTTTTCTTTTGAAACTGGCCTTTGATGATTTTATGATCCATGCATTCCTGCAGGTGCTTATAGAATACATTTGTAAAGGATTCTGTGGATTGGGCTGTATTATCCTCTGGCCCGGAGGCTTTGAAGGATTCCACCTCAGTCTTGAGAAGTGCAAAGTTGGCTTTTGAGAAGTTCTTTACAGTGATTTCCTTGGCTGGGGGTGGGGACGGGATATGGATGTCCAGGGAAATTTGTTTATGGTCTGATCTTACCAATGAGGGGTTTACCTCTGGTGTGGAACATAGAGTCCCCATGTTTGTGATGACCAGGTCCAATATGTTGTTCCCTCTTGTGGGAGTGGTGACCAGTTGCTTCATTGTGTTAGAGTTTATAAATTCAAGGAACCGTTGGGCGAGGGTGTTTGGGCTTGAGTAGTTTTCCCAGTCAATGTTTGGGTAGTTGAAGTCACCCAATAACATAGTGTTTGGAGAGACCTCCATATTCTCCAGTGTTCTCAGGAATGCCAAGTGGGGTTCCTGTAATAGGGAGGGTGTTCTGTAGCAGGCTACAAACTTAAAGGCAGTTTTGCCCACTGTTAGTTGCACATGGATGGTTTCCGATGCTTCGTGCAGTGCCACTAACCTGGAGGTGTAGGTATCTTTGATGACTATAGATACTCCCCCTCCTTTTGTGCTTTGGTCCAAGTTTTGGGGCCGAAACGCATGGTATGAGTTATAACCTGGTAGTGCTGGGGTGCTCTCAGGAGCCTTGAACCAGGTTTCTGTTACTGCACAGACATCAATTTTCACCATACTGAGGAGAGCCTCGAGTGTGTGCATCTTGTGGTTTAGACTTCTGGCATTGAGTAGCATTACCTTTAGTTTTTTTATCCTTGGGTTGTCTATGGAGGTGGGTTTGTCCTTGGAGCCTTGCCTAAAAAAGGCACTATGGGGGTGGAAAGAGCCTTGGCCAGTATACGAAAGCCTAAGGGTGATAGGTGCAAGCCGTCCCTAGTGAAGCAACGTGGCTTGTTGAGCATGTCATCCCAGGCTGACAGACACTGGATCCCCTTTGAATGACACCAATACTTTAGCCACTTGTTGAAACTGATCATTTTGTCTTTATACTGTGGCATCATTCTTGGTGAGGCAAGGTGCTACTCAAGGTCAGGGTCATACCAGCCTGGGCTATATGGTCAGAGAGCTCCTCTATGTCTCTTTTCATGTAGTCCAGGGAGGTACGTCTCAGGTCATTCACACCAGCATGGACAATGACGGAGTCATACTTGTACTTGCTTTGGAGTGACCCGAGTGCTTGTGTTATGTGGCGGATCCTGGCACCTGACAGGCAGCTTACAGTGACCTTCTCCTTGTTCAGTCTGGTGAGCGGGACATCAGTGTGCTGGACAATACAGTCCCCTATAACAAGTGTATTTTGTGTGTTGTTTGGCCTTAAGGGCTGTGACTGTGAAGCACACTGATTTTGTGAGATATGTGATTCATGGGTATTGTTGAGGGGTGGCTGTTGCTTGGATGTCTGCTTAGGAGGTCTTTGCTGTTTAGGCAGATTTTTATTTATTTTATTTTTGTGTGTTTATGTGTTGGGTATGCAGATGCAATAGGTCTGTGTGAGACTGGATTTGTGGTGTGGATGGTTACCTTTTCCTCCTGACTGACTGTGCCATTCTTGGGTTGAGAGAGCTCTGCCTCCAGTTTGGCTGTGTAACTGCATCTCTCACATGTATTAGAGTTTGTTGGAAGGAGGAGAGAGTTGTCTGTGTACATAAGGCAATTGTAACATTGCCTCAAAATTCCCAGATTCACCAGCTAGACTGGAGAGTAACCTTGAAACTGACCCTTGGACATACCAGATTAGTATAGGGAACTGTTTTTTTACTGATCAGATTAGGGAAGGGAACTGATTTTTCACTTGATCAGGAAGGACCAATCGGGAGCCTAATACTTATGAGAAGTCAAGGAGGGTGTAGTGCTTTAGTTAGTTAGTGTTTCCTTATAAGAGCTGAGCAAGTGCAGGGCTTTAGAAAGAGAATAGAGTGATTACTTTGAGAGTTTGAACAGTTCTAAGGGAAAAAGTGAAGAGCAGACTTTGTGGAGCCTGGAATAGTTTAAACCTGTTTAGGTGGTGCTGCCCGACGCTGCTCAGTGCGCAAAACCACGCAAAAAGAGAGTTGTAGGGTTTTAAGAGAGAGAGATCAAGGAGTTTAGAACTGAGCCAAAATGGCCAATAAAACTACAGCTTCTAGGCAGTAACCACTCCTCCAGGGACAGGCAGGCTGTTCAGTGTTAACCACTCCCACCGGTGAACACAGAGACTTCCCTTTAGCCCAAGCAAGCACTGGCCTTCTAGAAACTTCCAAACAGTTCAGAACAGCAAATCTGTAACTGAACTTTCTTAACTTTCAGACAGTGGGAAAAAAAGCAAGAGTTTTTGTTTTTTTTCTTTTTGTTGTAGTTTAAAGGTAACAGAGATACACAAGCAGCAAAAATAATCACAACAGTGCAATAAATGACCCCACACTTGAGTGCTAGGCCAAAATCAGGTAAAATGCAGTTTTTAGAAAAAAAAAACAATTTTAAATTAAGTGCAACACAGGAAATGCAGTAAACAGGCTCTAGATGTGTTCCAAGTACTGTTACTGTTGCAGATATAAATTTAGCAAGCCGGAAAATGCCAAAAAGTAGACAGCAAAGCAGTAAAACTTAACAAAAAATCAGAAGAAAATACTTAAAATCACAAAAGTGGCTCCTTTTCTTCTCTCAGCATTTTCTCCCCTTGGTAGGTGCTTCAGCAACAACTAGCAAGCCTGAAAAGATGCTAAAACCATGAGGGGTTAAATATGACTTGTTTCTATACAGAGATCCAAGCTTCTTATTGATGGTCTGTATGGTTTTGTTGATCTGTAGGTCAAATTTAAGATTATTATTTATAATAACCCCTAGAAGCTTAGTATGGGTATCTGGGGAGATAGTGGTACCATTGTTGGATGTAACAGTGAATAAAATTGGGGTGGATCTACTAGTGGGGGTGAAGAGCAGAAGTTTAGTTGTATTGGGGTTCAGCAGTAGACGTTGGTTGGAGACCAGTTTCCAATAGTGTTAAATTTGTTTTGGGTTAAGATTTGCAGGTCGGATGGGAAGGTGGCTGAGCAGATGAGAGTGGAATCATCTACATATTAAATCAGGTAGCTTTAGGGCTAGCAGTGTGAAGGTTGTTGATGAAGATAGAGAAGAGTAGTGGTCCTAATATGGAGCCTTGAGGGACACCAAGAGTGAGAGGTAGCTGGCTGGACAGTTTGCCCTGCCATAATACAGCCTGTTATCTGTCAGTCAGGTAGGACTGGAACCACTGGATTGTGTGCTTATTCAGAGAAATTGACTTTAGAGAGAGAATGAGAAGTTCATGGTTGACCATATCAAAGGCTTTTGCTTTTTAATGTTTGCTTCTTTAAGGCTTTTAAATTATAAATGATGATGTTTTCTGTGACAGCATACAGTTGGTAAAATATAACTACTATGCTATTTTTTTCACACAACAGTGCTTAATCCATAGTGTTTTTATGAGTGCAATGATCAGATTCCTAAAATTAAGGAATATAGGTGTATAGCTTAGTATTAGACTAACTGTCCTTGTGGGCCATTTGAAGCTTAGTCAATTATCTTATTTGAGAATCAAACCCTGCACCTTGTGTTTGCAAGGTAAATACCTTAACCACTATGCTACTGTACAATCCCAATTTCTTCCCCTATTATATTACATTACTGGTACACCTGTTTCTGAACCCTTCTATAGCAAAGATCCAAGAGTATCTGTATTTTACATCCTCCAAATCATCTTTTAAATAAATAATGGATACAGAAACATTTAAACTAAATTTCAAGCTGGGAAATTCCAGAGATTGTCTCTATTGACTCACCATTTGCTATATCCACTCTTTCTTCTGGAGGAGGGTCCCATGTTTCAGGGTGTTGTCGCCCCAATCCCAACTGGTAGTTTCTCAGCAGATGGTTTAGTTGTGCTGGACTCAGAGCAGGATAGTCAAGACGGAGGTTGGCCCAGCTAGCCTTGGAGAAAAAATAAAACATTGTTATCAAAAAAACACATCCTATGTTGAGTAACTGTTTGAATTTTTGAGTACCTAAGAATATTTGGCCAGTAGTAGCTTTATTTGAAACTCTAATTCATATTTTGTCTTCTATTTTCAGAAAAAAAGAGGAGGAGACATACTGCACTGTGCTGAGCAATATGAAAAAAAAAAAAAAAAAACACCGGAACACAAAAGTGCTGTCACATCTTTTATTGGACCAGCATAGGTTTTACACTTCAGACAAACAGGCCTTTCATTCAAGGTTAGTAACCTATTGATGCTAGATGCAGTGTTTTAACTCTCATTTATGTGTGAGCAGAAGAATAAAGTTTACCATTCTTTCCCAGCGGCTTAAAGAGCCACCTCTGTTTTCAGTATGATGTACCTCTAGGTTACTTTACCCTAACTCTCTCCTGTGGGGGGCTTCTCTTCCCACATACCTTATTTACCCTATTTATTATTATTATCTGAAGATCACAGCACCATAAGAATGGTGTCAGGATTGTGGGGCCAAGTGTTTTTGGCTGAACAGGTTATGACAAACCTTACATCACCTGGTTATTATGTAATATTTTAACTTTAAGACTGCATTAAGACCGCTGTCATGGTACTGTATTTTCTCTTATCATTAAATGCAGTACTATGGATAACATATCTCTTGACTGTAGAGACTTTCTCAGAATGTCCAGATTTTTGCCTCATATTTTTAGTCTATCCCGTATAAAATTCATGGTTTTCTGGAAAATAATTGAGGACTGAAATCACTAAATAATGGCAGATGTTTGAGCTTCAAACTTCACATCCTTTACAAAATGCACGCCAATGAAAAACTGTTATTCTAGCAACTTTTTACATTTATGAGAGCAATATTTAAAATCTTTCCCTCTTCCGGGGCCTTTGTCTGCCCTATTATTTTTAGCTTTGTCCAGATTTCTTCCAGCAAGAGACTAAGAGTATGGATGAATAGTCCTGCTGCTACAGTGTTTTCCATTTACAAAAACAACATTTACAAATGTTTTTTAACCAAAGAAACAATTCTTTTTATTTTATTTTAATGGTTCACACAGTCTTCATAGTGATGAGTAGTATAAGAGTCTAGTAATTAGTACAGAGGTCTAAAGCTCTGAGATGCTAATGAGCTCAGGTTTGATTCCTTCATTTGCCTAACATGTGACTCTGAGCAAGTTACTTAACTGGACAATGTTTCTGGTCTGTCCCTAAAAAGGGACAATTTGTCCAATGGGCTTACATAGACAACAAATAGGTAAAAATTGTGTATCATGTCCTGCACAGTGTAAAATAAATATCAGTATTATTTTGTACAGGCTGAGTCTACCTGTGCAATGCAATTGCTTATGCTAGGCAAAAAACAATATGAATTGGCAGATACTGTTTAAATAAAATAAGTAGGCCAGGGTTGTATGAATTGCTAGCTGTAAAACATAGCTAGTGCAAGGTTGAGCAAGATAAAATAAGGCGCATGGATTGCAGCTTTTTCTCTCACTTTATCATAAATTAATACTAGGCTACAGACTATCACAAGCCTAGCCAATAACCACAGGTCAGAATTAAACCCTGTACCTTGTAGCTGTAAGGTTAAGGCCTTAATCATTATACCATCTTCCTTCAGACAGTTAACACTAAATGGAAAAAGGTTATCATGCCTTGTATTTTCTCCGTGTTACTTAAATAGACTATTGTATATATGGATAAGTAATTTACATGGACATACATGCCTGCATATAGACATATGTTTATACCCCCCCCTCTTAATTTAGTTTAAATATTGGTACAGCTACTCCTGAGCATGAACTTAAAATTCAGTTTCTCTGTATCTTTGGCTTCTTTTGAATTTGGCTTGTTTCAGCCTTTTGAGATTTTCTGAACATTATAAATGCAAATACACAGACAATGCCCATAAAAAGAATTCCAGCCTTACTAGGTCTGCTTGAATGAGTACAATGCATAAAGCAGGCTGTCATCACCTCTGGCCATCTTGTGACACAGTGAAACCAGGTTGCCTCACATTATTGTCCCATCTTTAAAGATATAGCAGTTGATTTAAGTGTTTTAAGAGGGTCCCATTTTCTAGGCTAATTCATGAGACAGGTAAACAGAAAGATTGTGTTTCAAGAATGTGTCTCATTTTTAGTGGAAGAGTTACTGTATTAGTCATACCCTTCTGTATGTAGCCACTTCCAAAAATACAAACTGTTACATGCCCACCCATCTCTGTTTTCCATCAACGAATAGAGACCAGCTCATGCAGTCTATGTTCTTTGGCTGTGTTGAACAGCCCACTGATTTGTGATACTTTTCTTATGGATGAGCACTGAATGTTAAATACCATTTTTGGAGGTGTGATCTGCCTAGCTGATTCTGCCACACAAGCTCCAATCTGATCAAGGCCTTATAAAACAGCAATAAAGGTGCCTCTTGGATACTTTTCTAGGGGTTCATACCAGTGTTTCACTGGCTGAATCAAGATCTCATCTTTCATTGTTGACAGTTTCATTAAACTGCAAAAATCGTTTCTAGATATTGAAAATTACCTAAATGAACTTCAACTCATCCTAAACCCAAACAAAACAAAGTTAATGATCTTCTCCAACAAGAAATCTAAAGCAAGAGTCAGAATGCTGACCACTGCTTTCTCCCTGCAAAAAATACTTAAAGTTGTTTTTTCGCTCTTCTATTTTTCAGACATTATTTTTCAGCATTTTGCAAGGTCAGGGTTGTGCCTTTCAATATTTCATAATACAGCCATTTAAATTCCATCACCTTGCTTAATGGTGTTTCATTTCTCCAACTTATGTTTAGGTTGAGATAGTGCAGGATATTGTTTTTGATACTATAGACTTTGTCCAGCAGGAACATGATTGTCTGTGGGACCTGGGTATTCAAGCTCCTATGCAGAGGAGGAAAAATGTCCATGAATAAAATACCCTAGGGAAGCCAAGAATAAATGGATGACCAGGTAGGCTGCCTTAATAAAGGTACAGTGGGATGTCAGTGAAGAAGCTGGGCTACCGGTAAAGCCTTGAGAAAGGCTGTGCATACCCGAGTGCTTGTGGTTGAAGGCTGAGTAAAGCCTTTAGAAAGGCTTCGTATACAGGTCGTAGTTCCGGCTGGTCAGATCGCCTGCTGACAGGAACCGCTAGTGTGACAGCTAGAAATCAAAGATGAAACACACAGAAAAAACAGGCAAAACAATGTAAATGTGGCTCGGCTAAAGAGCTCTGCTCGCCGTGGTGGCAAAAAAATCAATGTAGTCGAAGTTCAGATTCTAGAAGGTCATACTTTGTTGAAGTCAAAAGTACCAGAAGTACAATCACCATTGAAGCGTAGTTCCTTAATGGAAAGAGTGATCCTGAGGATTTCCTTTTATAAGAGTACCTGGGGATGTGTCAGTGGGAGCCAATCAAGTGTGGGTGAAAAAAACTTTATTGTGATTGGGCACGCCAACTTGACATCATACCTTACAATCTGATAGGTTAGATACCTTGAGTCAGCTCATACGTGGTTAGTAGAATCACTCTAAACTTACAATAGTGAAGTTCGGAGATTAGCTAAAATTAGCTAAAAAAAATGTAGTTAACTAAAAATAGTCTTGCTGGAAAGAAATCAACCCTTGCTGGTAAAATACATTGTTAAGCTACACTTTTTGAAATCTTCGTCAGGATGGTGGATGACCTAAAAGAGCATAATAAGCAAAGCCGAGCGTACTAGGAAAATAGCAACAACGTGTATGTAAAATAACATGTATGTAAAATAAGAAACAGGCTAGAAAACCAAAAAATAAGAACCAGGCTAGATATCCAAAAAATAAGATACAGAAACTAAAAAGAGAAACAAAATAGTGAAAAATTCTTAAATAATGGATATCAATAGAAACTAATGTATTAAGATATGGAACTGAATGAGGGCTATTAATTAAAAAAACAGTCTTAAAAAGGCACTGATATGTAACCTGAAAAGCTAGAAAGACACAAAAAAGTAATACTGAACCATTGTAGAAAACATGAAAGACAAAAACATATATATAGATGAACCATACACCAAAAACAAATGAGTCCGAATTTGCCAGGGGAAGTATCAGACCATGGGCTGGAGGTAGACTGGTGAGATCAAAACTGGCTGTCACACGAAAGGTAACATTTTGTCGGTAAATCTGTTAGAGGTCCAGGCACAGAGGTTGTGGTATACGGTGTTGTATCTTTCTGAGGTACAAGACTGGGGTCAAAGATTCCATATAGTTAAGGCCTGGTCTTTTCCTTGCCTGCAAAAGTATTTGCCACTCGAGTTCCCTCTTCTCAAGCAGTGAGTTGTGGTCCCCACCTAGTGGGGATTTAGGGATATGTTCAAGAACATGAAATTTGAATGTATTGTGTCCTAGGTTCCTGAGAGCATGCACTGCCAGCTGGTTTGTCACTTTCAAGTATTTTAAGTCATGCAGGTGATTTGCTATCCTCGTTTTAAGGGAGTTGACTGTCTTGCCCACATATAAAGCATTGCATTTGGTGCACACAGCTCTGTAAACCACTCCTGTGACATTGCAGTCGCCTCTGGCATTAGGTGTGTAGTGTCTCCTGCCATTGGGGCAGTAAAAGCCTGTGGCACTGCTCATGTGTCTACAGTAGTGGCAGGGAGGCTCACTGCAGGCAAAGGTACCAGGGTTGTCAAGTTTAACTTGGCATGGGTGTTCCAGAAAGTCCCTAATGCTTCTCCCTTTTCTAGCTGTGAAAGAGGATTTCTCTGGAAAAATGTGGCCAAAAGACCTGTTATTTGTGATGATGGGCCAATTGTCCATTACGATCTGGATGATGTCTTTGTAGTCCATAGAGAAGTCCAGGATGCAGTTGAACTGGAATCTAGTTTCTGGGGTGGTCTGGATCCTGGTGTCAGTTAGAGCCCTAGGGGCGCCAAGTTGGCGCTGGCTGATGATGGGGTCGAGGATCCTGTTGATTAGCCCTTCTGAGTAGCCTCGGGCTAAAAAGTCCATTTGTAGCTTTCGAATGTTGGTCAAGAAATCCGTCAGGTCCTGGGAGACTCATGCTATATGGATCCCTTGTGATTTAATCATGCTCACCTTCTGTTTGAAGGGGTGCATACTGGTGCCGTGCAGAAAAAAGTTTACCCTAGTGAGTTTTTGATAGAGGTTGTGTGTTAGTGTGGTGGAGCCTTGTTTCTTCCTCAGGTAAAGATCCAGAAATTCGATCTCCTCTGTACATTGTTTGCTGATAAAATGCAGGAATGCGGTGGTGTTGTTGATATAAATGAGGAATTCCTCCAGTTCAACTTGGTTACCCTTCCAAACTAGGAAAATATCGTCGATAAACCTGTAGTAGCACGCTATGTTTTTAAAAAAGGTGGAACCGTATATGTGGTCCTGCCCCCACTTCCTTCCACCACGGCGAGCAGAGCTCCTTAGCCGAGCCACATTTTCATTGTTTTGCCTGTTTTTTCTGTGTGTTTCATCTTTGATTTCTAGCTGTCACACTAGTGGTTCCTCTCAGCAGGCGACCTGACCAGCCGGAACTACGACCTGTATACGAAGCCTTTCTAAAGGCTTTACTCAGCCTTCAACCACAAGCACTCAGGTATGCACAGCCTTTCTCAAGGCTTTACCGGTAGCCCAGCTTCTTCACCAACATCCCACTGTACCTTTATTAAGGAAGCCTACCTGGTCATCCATTTATTCTTGGCTTCCCTAGGGTATTTTTTTCGTGGATACTATAGACTTTTATATTGGTTTATTAGGGAATAGCAATTAGTAAAAAAAAAAAAAAATGATTAAGACCTAGGTTTATGAAGTCTGATGCTCCACTGAAGACACTTACTTCAGTATTGCTCTGGATATAAGAAATATCTTTAATCCTGATTCCAGAATCCACTCCTTTCCAGAGAGTGCTTCATCTACAGTAACAACCCATAAGCACGTCCTAGTAGTGTTTGTGATTCCTAAATCCTAGTGCAAAACATGCTAAATTATGAGCAAATAAAAAAGAACAAACATTTCTCTGAGAAAAGCATTCAGTTTCCTAGCTTGCAGGTATAAGTGTTGCATTTATTAACTAGAATAAAACACTGACCCACATAGACTTTGTTCAGCCTGTCAGCTAAATACTTTCTGGTTAAGAATTTCCTTGGAGTCACACTCTAGGCAAATGGAGGCTGAGGGATCAAACACTAAAGTGCAAGAAGCAGACTGTTAACATCTCATAGTCCTCTGCGCTAAATACTAGACTTCTTCGCTAGTCCCTCCCACTACGTGGTGATGACTAGCTCCCCTCAACCTCCCCCCTGCCTGGAGACAGATGAGAGTCCCTTGCCTATGTGCTCTCCATCTTAGTGGTAGTCATTGCCCTCAGCTAGCCCCCTCACCCAGCCTGCTAGTCACTGAAGTTCCCTGCTCCTAAAACTCCTATCCATTCAAAGAAGGGTAAAGCTCTAAGACATCCCTACTCATCCCATGGGCAGCTGGATCCCCCACTAATATATCAGTATTCTGACTCTATAGTAGAATACCTACAAACTAAAAGGGCAGCTTTTGGCCATGCCACATTCAGAAGTAGGACAGCCAACCAACTGTAGGGCAGCTGTCAGCCCCTGTAATCTTTCAATAATGATATAGTAGGGATAAGTCCCCTCTGAACAGCCAGCCAAACAGTGTAATGTTTTCAGCCTACACTGCCTATCACCTTCCCTTGTGTGTGGCAAACAATATACATTTACTCTGATATCATGTATTTGGTGTGGTCTACACTGAGAACCTACTTTCAGTCACAACCTGAAAAAATGTAAAATACAATGTCAGAAGGTCATGATTTTTAGAATTGCACACTGACTTGTTCAGCAAACACATTTTGAAAAAAAAAACAGATTAATAAAATATGTATCTTAATACATTGAAACCATACTAAATATTCCATTCTTAATTGAGATTTTTTACTATATTTTGTTTTTGCTAAAAATAAATGCATTATTATAAAATGTACTCTGTGGAATATATGGAATATGCCTGGATATGGATTGCGCAAACACATGTTTTATTTCGTTGTTTGTTTATTTAATTATTTATTTAGGTGTCTGAACTGTGTAGATCCATTTTTCAGAGAGGACCCAGGCAGTCGAGAATACAACGTATATATAAACAGCAAATGTCTACACATCACACACAATATCTTATGGTCACATAATGTAAGATGCCTTCACCCTCCCCTCTCCATCTTAGTAATGCATGCTAACACTAACTGTACCCTTAAGCCTAACCATGTACCTTACCTTTAAAAAAAACTTTCCATTACAATACCACTACACACACACACACACACACACACACACACACACACACACACACACACACACACACACACACACACACAAAACACTAAATCTATCCCTATACCTGACCCTCACTTTAACCCTAACGCACGCACACTTGTACAAACACTAACTCTATCCCACTTACTTAACTCTTATTGTACCCCTAAAACACACACACACTCACACAAAATCCCACCCTTACTGCAAATCCAGTTACCTTAATTGATCATCCCAGACATCCCATACAACATTCGCACAGTCTTTTGCACAAAATTAATGAATGTGTGTCTGCGTTTGTGTGTGAATATATATATATATATATATATATATATATATATATATATATATATATATATAATGAGATTTGTTAGTTATGAAAAATGGAAGAAGTATAAATAAGCAAATAATTGCTATTTATTTATTGTTTGGTGACTAGGTAGGTGGGCTGGTACAGGATCTTTTTCACCAACTACCAATACCAAATAACAATACAGAGATACACAGCAATCCTGAAAAGATTAGACAGGTTATACTTAGGATTAAATAATTATATATATATAAAGAAAAATTGAGGAGTCTGATAGAAAATAAATGAAGAAAGTACAGGGAAAATAATATAACTTATAAGAGAGGAATTATAAAAGTTAGGCATATTAATAAGCATAGAGAAAGCATGAGATCTGGGTATATAGGGATCAAGGAATGTGTGAATGTGTGGGAAAGTTCAAAGTTTAATATCTTAGATAAGACTTTCTGGAGAAAAGGTATATATACGTAAAGCTTTTCTGATAGAAAAAGCAATATACATCTCAGGCATGTTAGATTTACCAGAGAATTATAAAATAAAAATAACCAGTGTTTGTTTTAAATGTATATGTCAGTTCCGACTAAACTCAGTGCAAAAAGGAACACTCTACTCAGAAGAAGTAAGAAGCTGAGGTATGATACAGCTAGTAATTGTCTGTGCAACTTATCATATGATGTATTGAGTAAAGGTGTTGACAGATGGAAAAGAGAAGGAAGCTACAATAAATACTACAGAAAAAAGTACAAATCAGTACTGAAAAAGTGAATTTCAAAAAGACTGGAAATGAAAGAAGTATCAGGGGATCTAAATAACATGCATGGAAAACAACATTATCAGAATGCGCTGAATTAAGACAAGAACTTACCAGTATGTGATGAAACATTTCTATAGAGTAGGGAGCAGGGACAATGATAATGAAAATAAAGAATCAATACTGCAAAGGTGGAAGAGACCAAAAAAGACTAAAGGAAGATCTGAGAATTTTCTATGGAGGCCTGCTCATGCAAAGCTGCCAGTGAAGAGTGTTATGAAATACAAATAAAAAAAGTGAGATTATATGTGCTAAAAAAGGTATAATAAATAACAAGACATAACTGAACATGTGTTTATACATGATAAAAGAAACTAATGAGTTTGGAAGATGACAAGGTAGCAAATAAAAATGCAGTCATAAAAATGTTGAAATGCATACTATTTTATTTGGCTATTTTATTGTACACAGTGATTTAAATGATAAATGGGATAATGAGATATTAGTTTGTTCTTTATTGTACGCAGTGATTTAAATGATAAATGGGATAATGAGATATTAGTTTGTTCTTTATTATACACAGTGATTTAAATGATAAATGGGATAATGAGATATTAGTTTGTTCTTTATTGTACACAGTGATTTAAATGATAAATGGGATAATGAGATATTAGTTTGTTCTTTATTGTACGCAGTGATTTAAATGATAAATGGGATAATGAGATATTAGTTTGTTCTTTATTGTACGCAGTGATTTAAATGATAAATGGGATAATGAGATATTAGTTTGTTCTTTATTGTATGCAGTGATTTAAATGATAAATGGGATAATGAGATATTAGTTTGTTCTTTATTGTACACAGTGATTTAAATGATAAATGGGATAATGAGATATTAGTTTGTTCTTTATTGTACACAGTGATTTAAATGATAAATGGGATAATGAGATATTAGTTTGTTCTTTATTGTACACAGTGATTTAAATGATAAATGGGATAATGAGATATTAGTTTGTTCTTTATTGTACACAGTGATTTAAATGATAAATAGGATAATGAGATATTAGTTTGTTCTTTATTGTACACAGTGATTTAAATGATAAATGGGATAATGAGATATTAGTTTGTTCTTTATTGTACACAGTGATTTAAATGATAAATGGGATAATGAGATATTAGTTTGTTCTTTATTGTACACAGTGATTTAAATGATAAATGGGATAATGAGATATTAGTTTGTTCTTTATTGTACACAGTGATTTAAATGATAAATGGGATAATGAGATATTAGTTTGTTCTTTATTGTACACAGTGATTTAAATGATAAATGGGATAATGAGATATTAGTTTGTTCTTTATTGTACACAGTGATTTAAATGATAAATGGGATAATGAGATATTAGTTTGTTCTTTATTGTACACAGTGATTTAAATGATAAATGGGATAATGAGATATTAGTTTGTTCTTTATTGTACACAGTGATTTAAATGATAAATGGGATAATGAGATATTAGTTTGTTCTTTATTGTACACAGTGATTTAAATGATAAATGGGATAATGAGATATTAGTTTGTTCTTTATTGTACACAGTGATTTAAATGATAAATGGGATAATGAGATATTAGTTTGTTCTTTATTGTACACAGTGATTTAAATGATAAATGGGATAATGAGATATTAGTTTGTTCTTTATTGTACACAGTGATTTAAATGATAAATGGGATAATGAGATATTAGTTTGTTCTTTATTGTACACAGTGATTTAAATGATAAATGGGATAATGAGATATTAGTTTGTTCTTTATTGTACACAGTGATTTAAATGATAAATGGGATAATGAGATATTAGTTTGTTCTTTATTGTACACAGTGATTTAAATGATAAATGGGATAATGAGATATTAGTTTGTTCTTTATTGTACACAGTGATTTAAATGATAAATGGGATAATGAGATATTAGTTTGTTCTTTATTGTACACAGTGATTTAAATGATAAATGGGATAATGAGATATTAGTTTGTTCTTTATTGTACGCAGTGATTTAAATGATAAATGGGATAATGAGATATTAGTTTGTTCTTTATTATACGCAGTGATTTAAATGATAAATGGGATAATGAGATATTAGTTTGTTCTTTATTGTACACAGTGATTTAAATGATAAATGGGATAATGAGATATTAGTTTGTTCTTTATTGTACGCAGTGATTTAAATGATAAATGGGATAATGAGATATTAGTTTGTTCTTTATTTTACGCAGTGATTTAAATGATAACTGGGATAATGAGATATTAGTTTGTTCTTTATTGTACACAGTGATTTAAATGATAAATGGGATAATAAGATATTAGTTTGTTCTTTATTGTACACAGTGATTTAAATGATAAATGGGATAATGAGATATTAGTTTGTTCTTTATTGTACGCAGTGATTTAAATGATAAATGGTATAATGAGATATTAGTTTGTTCTTTATTGTACGCAGTGATTTAAATGATAAATGGTATAATGAGATATTAGTTTGTTCTTTATTGTACGCAGTGATTTAAATGATAAATGGGATAATGAGATATTAGTTTGTTCTTCGCAGATGGAAGATGTGAAGATGCTTAAAATATAAAAGTAACAGGAACAATACAGAAAAAGAGAAATTCCACGTGGCCTACAGAGAAATGAAGTAAGTAGAGAAAGTGAATGTTGAATGGCCACATTTTGGTGAAAAAAACTAAAAGAATATTGTAATTTATATGGAATACTTAATAAAGGCCCTTGTGAATATAGTATGATCCCTTATTATTAAATAGCCTCAGACACAGCAGCCTGACAAAAAGCAGCATGAAATTTACAGCCCAAGTTCACAAACCATACACATACACACACACACACACACACACACACACACACACACACACACACACACACACACACACACACACACACACACACACACACACACACACACACACACACACACACACACACACACACACACACATACTCACACACACACTCACTCATCCTACATACTGAAACACAGTACACTCAGCAGCTAGTCATTGTACAGAGCTCATTGAATGTCCTGTTTGGCAACTCTGTACAATATCAGTAAAAAAGCACACACAGAGTGAGACAGACAAAGAAAGCAATACATCCTACACCATGAGTGGCACTAGAGTTCAAGTACACAGTTACAGGAGCCTTATACCAGCAGCTTGCCAGCAATGTATACTGCTGCTCTAAACTGCATATGACCAGTGAGACTAGTGTTTTGACATTGGCTATAGATGTTTATTTATGTAATGCCAACTGCAACTAAGTCAACATCCTTACTTATTCATCCCTTACGCATGTTTTCTATTTTATTTTCATACAGACATTAGTTTTACTCAGGGCTTCCCTCTTTTGATTTACCCGCAGTCAAGTCTTTTAAGGTCAAGGCTTTCCAGGGTAACAGTGCATTCCTTAATGTTTTTTGCTAATATCGTACAGAGTAACTGAGAAGGACATTCAACAAACTCTGTACAATGAATACCTGATCAACTTTCTGTGATTCAGTATTAATTTAGGAATCCATATTTATATCTATATATATAAAATCAAAAAGGTAATAAAGACAATGGTTTATATAAGCATCCTACTATCTGTTATCAGCATTATTTTTTCTTTTTTTTCATTTCAAATAATAGAAAACGTTATTACATTCGATAGAGGTGGTGGTATAAATACTTTTATTGAGATACAAAGATATAATTGGCAAGTTCGGTATGAAGCATATATGAACTCCTTAATGAAATTATGACCTTTAAATCTATTTTAAAGAAGAGACCTTTAAGATCTTAATTGTCAATTATGTTGTCATTTATGAAAATATCAGCTTTAAAACTATTTTAAAGAAAAGACCTTTAAGATCCCAATTATGATGTCATTTATACTCTTGACTAACCCAGACCACCAAATTGCCATACACATTCTCATTTCCCCCCTTAAACCACCTTCTCCCCTGTCCTCCTGATCTAACTTTTCATATAACCACTTTTCTCCTCCCTCCCGTTTAGCTACATCTCTCTCCCCCACAATCTTTAACTATCTCCCTCTACTCTACTTTTCACCCTATAACAAATCACAAAAGGTCTACCCTCCAATCTCCTACCAAGCCCAATATACTTCTACCTTCCATCAAACCACAAACGTTCATACAGTTCACTCATCTCTCTGTAAACTCAAACTGTTAACACTCTACTGTCAAGAGATATCAACCAAACAAAATGGGAAAAAAAGAAGCGATAAACTGTGATCGGACCAGTGTAATAGGTGTAATAGTGTGATACAGCGAAATCAAGGTGTATTAATGTATTGCCAACACATTTATTAACCTATGTGTTAATGCATGCCCGATTGTTTTTTTTTCTGCTACTATTTTGCATATTTTACTATTGTGCTATTTTGCTTGCATGGAGCTTTTTCCCCGGAGTCTCCACTGAAAAGTTTTTTTTCACAACCCAGTCAGTCTTTCCCAGAAATCAACATGTAAATAAAATAAAATAAAATAAAAATGATGTTGCTTATAGTTTAGTAGTTTGATCTGATGAAGTACAAATAATAATAGAAAGCACCTGGCATCAGTGACCTGTTATTTGTATTTCATTGAGTATTTTTGTTATGTTTGTTTTCTGGAAAAAAATATTTTGGGCATTTTTTAATGATCTATTTGCTATGGTATACTTGAAAAAGTCAGCCAGACAGCAGTACAAGGCACTGAATTATTCATTTCCTTTCATGCAGGCTTTTGTCATGAGTATTTCCCATTCATTTAAACTTTGATTGCCTCTTCTCTCACAGCCAGCCAATGAAGACATTATTCATTATGTGTGTCCCCACACCCTGTCTGCAGACCTCTCAAATGTACCTGCTTTGGAGGTACATACCTATTTTTAGGCTTGACTTATCCGTTTGCACAAGGTACCTATTTTTAGAGGTATGTACCTATTTTCAGGCTTGATTTATACCTTCACATGATTCAATCTCACCACCCATCACATATGAGGCTGTTTAGTACACAGGAAACCAGACTGCATGACCAACATCCTGGTGGCACCAATAATTTAGAGAAAGAAGACCCATGTTTTCATCTCTTTCTTTCAGAAGCAAAATAAGTTACTCTGTGAGACAGACTGATGCAGTATATTTTTATCAAACCTTCAGTATTTACACTGTACTGTTCATAATGTACTTATTTTGTCACCTGCAGTTTTTTAAACTTGTATGTTCTGAATAGTATCCCATCATGCCACTTGAAATACTAAACTTGTATATTCTGAGTAGTATCCCATCATGCCACTTGAAATACTAAGAGTTGTGTGCTATTTGATATTCAAACTGCATGCTAAGTTTCCAGATTGTTGGTCTAATGTGCCTACTTTTTAACAGCCATTATACCTTTTTAATTTATGCAGGTTGAAAGATATGCCTGATGTGCCTACTTTTTAACAGCCATTATACCTATGTTAATGTATACAGGTTGAAAGGTATGCCTGCCTATCAGACAGTGTAATCCCTCTAATAACTGTAAGTGTTTTGCAAATGATTACTTACCCACCTCCCACATCAGTCTAAGTGAATAAAATCCTTTAGCTTCTGCAGTCTGACAGCTGTTGGCTTGTAGCAGCCTCCTACATCACATGATAATGGTCAGTGGCACCTCCCACAATCAACACTCACTGACAGTACCTGCTGTTTGCCTTCCAGCTTACCCAACCTGAAACTGAATGGCATCTGCAACCTTTCCAGCCAGCATGACAACAGCTATGTTGTACAGCTGCCCCCAGCTGATGCCATGGAATACAAATGCTGCATTTGGGGTAAAAGTGATTAATACCACAATAGCCTATCAAGATTGTCAGTGAGTTAATCATTCCTTTTTCAAACTCACAGTCACTGGGACCTGTCCTTTTTCTTTCCATATCCCAACCCTAATATATTGTTCCAACAGAGGATTGCTGAGACTCCAATTATTTAGAGTAATCCCTTCAACTAAATCATTTTATTTCTAAAAACAAAATAAATCCAATTATAAATCCTCCTTCTTCAAAAAAGAGACTGACTCTGGATCATTCCTTTTGTATTATTTTATTGGGATAAGTTCTTTTGTTCTTGTAGACTTCTTCAGATCCAGTTCTTACATTTAAACTTTCTACGATCATTATATTACTATAAATACTGTTACACAGGGGGTGTAGTACACTGTGGGACAATCCAGTTCCACCTGACTGGTCTTTCAACACTTAGGATGAAGACATCTCATAGGATGTTAGATCCATCCTCATTTGCAATGGGGGCCTTTCGCCTATTCAGAATGTAGACATCTGACAGGATGTTAGACACATCTTCATTTACATGGAGATGCTCACAAGTAGTGCTTGCTAAGCCCATGTGGCCAACCCTTGGAAATCTTATGTGTTGCTAAACCTTGTACCTTAAAGTCTGTCCTTTTTATGTGTAAACACAAAATTAATTGATTTTACATGTGTGGCTGCCAGACTGAATTTTTCAAAAAGGTTTGCAGATTTTTTTTTTCATGGTCAACAAAAATTATGTTATTTTAATAAATATTCATGATCTAAAATACTTTTAAAACTTTTAAACTGCCAGAACAACAAAACAACAACCTCCTTTATCACTTAATAGTGCCTGCTGGTGGGTTCTATTTACTAAGTAGTGCTTTAGATTGCTCATCACTAACTTCCTCAGATCCAGGGTTACCCAAGGATTCATGCAGTGGTTGGATTCTGCAAAGGCATTAACTGTACCGAAATTAGTTCACACTACTATACTGAAAAGAGATATAGTAATATTGTTATTTCAGGCAGTAGCCGGGAAGATAAAACAATACTGAAGAAGTAGAAATTATGGGAATACACCATGAGGTCATAACAAAGTTGAATTGTAATCTGATTTTCTAGCAGAAGTTTGACTTTGAATCTCTAGCAGAATTCTGGAGAAATGTCCCAAACAGTTGCATGGAGGCTAAAACAATAAAAAAACAAATAAAAAAATTGACTAGGAGAATTCTGCAAATGTAATCTAAGCAGACAAGATGAACCAATGATATAAGGCTAAACAGTGATGTTATAAAAAACACATATAGCAAACTTTACTCTGAATGTTATTCTCTGCTGGAAATTTGACTTAGAGTGTGGATCTCTAGCAAAAGCCATGGAGTTTTTTGGAGTAGAACAGTTTGTGGTTTAGGCTCCCTAATTGCAGGACACTTTTACTAAAACAGCTGTTGTTTTGTTCGGGGGTGTTGAATGCATTTAGTCGAATTTGCCATTCTAATTCATTTTTTTCAGCTTATTAGTTGTCTTCCCCATACAATAACGTTTCCATTTCAGACATTGTGGCTGGTAAACCACTCTTTCAGTGTTGCAGCTGCCCATGATTTTGCTATGGCACTTCTGGACCATACTGGGGCCGATGAAGTGGTCCAATCCAGTGATCAGTCTGCAGAGCCTGCATTTTTGAGCTCCACACCCTTATGTACCATAAACATCTGCCCTTTCTCTCCAGTCTTTTGATTCAAGAAAACCTCTGATATGTCTTCCTTTCTTAAAGATAAAACTTGGACCTGGTTCAAGGATCTTAGCTATGGGTCTGTTATTCTCTATTATGATTCAGTTCTCAGTGAAAGCACTGCAAATGTATTTATGGTCTGTTGTAAAGGTTATGGTCATGCTGCTTTTTTGTTTTGAGTTTTAGGGTTGAGGTGAACATTCTGAAGTTGTTGTGCCATCTGCTGTCTGCGTCCAGCAGAAAGAGGTCTCCTGCTATTTTCATTATTGGTTCCAGTATGTTATTGATCATCCTGCTTTCAAATCCCCTAGCTAGGAATATTTTGTGAGCTCATTTAGGTTGTGCAGAAAGTCCATAAGTTCTTTTGAGATCCTTGCAATGCACATGCCCTGTGATTTTATGACATTGAATTTAGTTATCTGGAGGTGCATACAAGAAGCATGGAGTAGGTTTACCCTTGTCAACTTCCAGTATAGATTTGTTGTAAATGAACCTTGTTTCAATGTCCTTGTTGATATTCATATCTAGAAAACATACAGTATTCTGACTGTGGTACATGGTAAATTTCAGTAAGGATGTTGAGCTCCCTGTATGGGAGTGTGACACCCCACCACTGGCCCAGTAATCAAGGTGCCTCGGTCCTCAGCACTAGCAACAGTGGGGGATGTACAACTGGGAGGATGACAAGTACACACACAGTAAAGTGCAATTTCCCTTAAGAGCACACAGAGACCACAGTCAGTCTGGGGCTGGTTTCTCTCTCTTTCTCCTGATCCCCAGTAAGACTCCCCACTGGCACAGCTATACAGCTGAGATCTTGGCTGAGTGACCAAGGCACGATCTCCAGCACCTTATCTATCCAACCATTGCTTCATGTCCCTGCCCAGGAAGCTGACACACACACTCTTTGAGATTTGATTTATACACAAACACATGCACACACCTAGGAAAGGCTGGCCCAGATTTACTAGCTATGCTCCCTTATGCCCAGACTATAAGGTAGTTTTCACTGCCACCAGTCACTACTTATCAGCCCTTAACAAAGGGTGTCCAATCTTACTGTGTAATGTTACTATTAATTAAAATGGTAGTTTGACCAAGAGCAAGGCTATTAGGAGTGGCCTACACAGTGTCACCAAATAGATATGCAAGTACTCTAAGAGCTTAAATATTGCTAGACAGACCAGCCACAATTGAAAGGTTTAAATATATCTAATAATAAAAAAATAATAAAAGATAAAGAAAATACTCAGTAAACAATCACAGTTCCTTCAGAGTTCAAAATCACAGGGGATATTTAAAACAACATTGAAGGACAGTCTCAAATAAATAAAGAAATTCATCTAAATTAAGCTCACCTATATTCCTGACTGAATCTAACAGAAATTACTGTACTCTAGTTAAACTACTTACAGAGCAAAGCAAGACAGATGTGGTGAGTGAGTTTTCCAGCTGATGTCAGGTCAAAGACAAATACAGAAAATGCACCATCTCTCTTTCAGAGAGTTCTTAAATTAATATTTCAAATGTTACTGCTGGGATACTTGCAGCATGACATCACTTCTTGTCATCTGACTAACCCAGGTGAAAACCCCCACTGCAACTGGTAGCATTTAGCATCTACCTGCAAAAACACATAGACCTTAGATCTTTTGGCAAATGGTGGAAGTTGTAAAATAATTTACATTCCTCCACATTTAAAGATAATACAAAAAACTTCTAGTTCTAGACATTATATCTCCTGTTGCAATGAAATTGAAAGATAAAATATGTTTTATTACATGGTTATAAAATAATTTAATTTCAACTATTTTTTTTCTGAAGTTTTGCAAGTTAACGTTCTATGTGCCAGTTCCCACTGTTAAAACATATACATTTACACAGTTACAATAGTTTATATACATTTCTATTCTTTTCCAGTAGGGTATACTGTAGATGCATCTTTAAGCTGAGTACTCTACAACATATCTCTTCAGCACACATGTCTGTACAAACCATCTTATATTACATACAGTTCTAATACATTTGTAACACAAGCATATGAATCATGTTGATATTCACAAATGACACATAACCATTTACAAAATTCCAGACAGCTGTGCTGACACTATCTCCCTCTGTCACACTTCTATATAAATCATATTAATATTCACAAATGATATATAATTATTTACAAAATTCCAGATAGCTAGGCTGACAATATGTCCTTTTGTGACAGGGAGAAGAAGTCTTTCAACTGTTTTTTGTCTCAGTTACAGACAATGAAAATATCATCAATGAAGAATAGGTAACAGGCAATATGTTGGTAAAAATTTGAGCAATAAGCCACATATTCCTCCCATTCTGCTAAAACAGCTTTAGCTGCATTTTGGGCAATGGCGTTCCCATTGTGATTTGTGTGTTCTGTTGGTATAATTTGTCTTTAAAGTTGAAGAAATTGTTTTCCATTAGCAGCTAGAGAAGTTTTGTAGTCAGCTCTGTTACACTGGAGAGGCCCCCATTGTTTTTGGTTAGTGCTCCTCTACTGCTTTGATGCAGTAGTTGTGTAGTAAAATAGTATGGAGGGCATCTTCATTAATTGTGACAAGTCAAGATCCTTGAACCAGGACCAAGTTTTAAAATGTTATAGGTAATCACTGGTGGTATTGTTTAGAATCTTTGGATCAATGAAATTACAAAGAAGATTATTCCAGAACACTGTTTGTATCTTACCAATACTGCCCTCATGTTGTACTCCCATTTCTAGAGGTTTGTGTTTCTGCACCGGCAGTGATTTATTGTGTGTGGTAAAACTGTGGCATTAATATATGTAAATAAACATGTGGAAGTGCATGGAGGTTTGCCATACTCTGACCAATCTCTGACAGGGAGGGAAGTCTCTAAACTGCAGTCCAAATTCCTCCTTTGCCTCAAACTACTCTATCATCTTTTTATCTTGAATTTTCTTGCTCCCAGTACATTGGGCCCTGTGATAATTTCCTCCAGTTAATCCCTGCTCCCTCTTGCCTATTTTATACCTCTAATGCCAGATATAACTATTGGTAAAATCTCCTTTCTTTACTCCTGCACTGGCTTGACTCTTAGATTAATGTATGCTAATTTATAAATGTAATATTCTGTACAATTATTATTTTCCTTAAAGGAGAACAATGAGATGCCATTCTGAAATGCTCACCATTTCTATTTCCTGATCCCACTATCAAGCATGAACTTTGCAGCATTAAAAAAACTGTTAATCCAATTGAAACAGTACTTTGCCTTACTCTACTGTATTGCTTTCACTTTTGAAAACAGGTTTGCCACCATTGTACTGCTTGCTACCATTGGTAAAATGCTGACATCAGCTACATACTAGCAGTAATTATTTTCCAATTTCCCTCCCATAAACTGACATCAGCATGATGGTATTTGCATTCTATTGAAAACCTGCAAAGACCCGCTCATTATGTGACATCACAGCTCCATAGTTCTTCCCATGCAGTAATGTGTTTATAAGCAGTTCCATTAAGTCTGGAACTCCCTTTCTTTGTTGGTGTTTCCTGCAGAGTGTATTTTGCTGTTGGACCTTCGCAAATCTTGTCTTCACCAGCCAGTATTTAATCCCATACTCCTGTATCATTTGCTAAAAGGTGAGTGTACAATTTTGTCCATGTCATAAGTTCAGCAGGGGATTTTTCATCACAGCTTATGTTATGGACTTCTAAATGCAGTTTCCCTACCATGTGCAGATGTTTGATAGTTAAGATGGAAGAATGTACTGTGTTTTAAATGCAGTCTACTATGCTACCTAAAGCAAAGCAGATTTGAGCCATTTGTGTATTTTTCTAATCAAATTTATTGTTTTGGTAATTTTGGTGGAGATAAACAAAAATGCAATACACATGGTGCAACTCATTCGCTCGGTTATTGGGAAACCGCTGTTTCAACACAAACAGTAAGCATGTGTAGTCGTATAGCGAGCATTGGTATGCTACTGTTTAAAGCTGCTGTTTTTTTTTTCTTCTTTTATATAACAGATACGTTTCCCACTTGCATTACATCAAGTTTGATCACTTAAACACTCGAGCGGTAACCCTAACAAAAATATCTGTACCTTGTGTGTGCTAATGATAATTAATAAGGCATGCTCTCCAACCTGTTAGCTTTGCAATGCAATTGCAAAACTATAAAGGGCTTCCTGAACTGTAACTTGATATTGTCTCCTTGTATGATGTTTCCTTACAGAAATCATCACCATAAAAGTGTTTAGTCAGTGTTTTAGCACTTTACATCTTTGTTGCTATGTGTTTTCAGTGCCTACACTAAGAATGTAAGACTTATTTAATCATGTTATTTTGGGTTCGGACTATTGCGGGTTTAGGCTATGTGATGTTTACTGGTATTGTATGAATATATGGAAGTCTGATTGCTCGAATGGTAAACTATTCCAAAACCACTGTTTCTGTATGGGAAGTGGTTACCAATTTGAGATATCTTGTTTATCACTTTCTCCATTTACTGTTTAATATGTTGGATAGCTTTCATTTGTGTCTGTTTTTTTTTTTTTTTTGTAGAAAATACACACATTCAAGCTTCACCCAACAGTTTATACTTAGCCATTTATCTCTGCATCATATAAATAGTTTATTCTGCTTGGCGGGGGTTGGTGTGCTGCTTCATACCTTTGAGTTCTTTGGCTATTGTGAATACATAACACTGATCGACTTATGTTTTCCTTCATTTATGTTTCCAGAATTTATTTACTTGAAGATTTAACATCTACAATTCCAGCATATATATGGAAGGCACACTGCTAAGTCAGCAAATTAAAATTATGATTACATGGCCGTGTCTTTTATCATTTTATTTACATCTTTTATTGCAGTAAGCAGTCTAAGCTGTTTTCATGGAATGAACTAAGATTTTAAATGTTTCACCATTTAAACCAGTTAAGTATGTTATTTAAAATTCAAGGAGCATTCAGCAGTTGTTATTTGGAGGTCACATGCTTTTTTTTTAATACATGTATTTCTCTGTAGGGCTGTTTTGGCCTGGAAGCTTTCATTAGGAGAAGGTAATATGACATTGCTATGATAATGCAGGTGTAAATATATTTTCTATGGCTTACCTAAGTAAGCATAGGTGACAATATTGTTCCTCTACAGGCACAACATAAAATCACTTGTTCCTCTACAGGCACAACATAAAATCAATGTCACCCTGCTTGCTTTACAGAGGAAGTTTGTTCTACCAATGGGGTATATAATGTCTAATAATTCTAGCTATCTTCATAATATCATTTGATGACATTGTGTTACCTGGGCAGCTGTGGTTAGGGTAAAAAGTTGTCCAAATGGGAATTTGACATAAGCATAATGTAGTATTGCTGCTCAAATAACTTTGTACATATCTGATTCTAGTTAGTTATGAAACCTGTGTCAATGACTGTTTTCTTCCTAAACGTTTGTTAAATAGTAGGAAAGTGATTTTTTGGTCTTCTCACAGCTTTGCTGCTCAATGTCTGTCTGGCTAAAAATTCACAAATAATGTTGTCAAAACATGTTTTGCGCAAGCAATGCTTGAACTCTTCAATGTGAGCTAAGTTATTGTGAGCTTAATTAGTCTGGATCAAAAGTGTTTTGATCGAGTTGGCATTCTAAATGGATTTCACTGACAGTGGAATATGCTTCCATAATTTACTTACAGAAGCTGAACAGAGTTACCTGCTGTATTACATGGTTTGGTTATAGTGATTAGTGCTGTTCTCTACAGCGTAACATTTTATTGGGTGAGTAGTAGTGGCAAGGGTTGTACAATTTTTAGACTTGTAGGGAAGTGGTTCTGAACAGTTTGATTCTCTAGGGGCTTGGCAGGGGTGTGTTGTATCTTCCAGCAGATGTTGCTGTTTTATTTATTATGCTCCATCTCAGCCAGTTGTGACCCTTACAGTTTAATGTACACAAGGTCATCATAGAGGAGAGACGGCAGTAAGACAGTACTTAGATACTGAATAGTGTTCAGCCATGTCTCAGTCAGTTAAATTTCAACAGGTCATCAATGATGACACCTGGTGCTTTGGTGTGGTATAATATGCTAGTCTGGTGTTGGCATAAATGTCAAGGAATATTTTTTTTTGCTACAGATGTTTTTTTTTGGTGGAAATAGCACTAATTTATTTATTTCACTGTGGTTTAGATGTATTCAGTTATTTAGCCATGTCAAATTTACTTCAAGATGCTGGGAAACTCTGAAATTATATATACAAATATTCTAAAAAGTGTAGATCATCCCAGAGTGGTGTTAAAATGTAGGAAACACCAAAACAAGATGAAATAAACATGTTTTTTTCAGTGTGTATGTGTGGTTCTCCTTTAAAGTCTTGCATCCAAAATCCTAGTCTCTTGTTTTCTCTTAAACTCCTTTTTCACGCTGATTTATAACCCTTTTCTTGTGTTATATATATGAGCCTTAACTGTATAGCTCTAAAGTAACTTTAAAATCTGAGAAATATGCTATCAGGTTTCATTTTTCCGTTTCACTTTTATTACAAGCAAACTGTACTGATATATTATTTGATATACAACCAAGTGAATATTAAGACAACTCAATACACCTGGAACACCGAGTAATATAATCACCACTCAACCACTACAGGTAAATTTATATCAATAAACAAATACATTTATAACAACTACTTCAAAGATTTCTTCAGACTTATAAGAGTTAAACACCTGAATGTTGACCCATATTTACTTTTAAAATGTAAAGTGATATACCCCCTCACAGTCACAGCGACAGGGGGATACAACTGACAGCTCAGAGAGCTGGTTAGTGACTGGCAGCTGAGACTGGCAAGCTAGTAGCCATACATTATGAGTTCAGAGATATAATGAATTAAATTGCATTGAAGTATTCTTGACAAGGGAGAGCTTACATGTCTGTTTTTTTATTTGACAGACATGATAGCCACTGTCGGCGATGGCCCTAGCAACTATACTACAGACAGCGATATATCTGAGGTGCTTGATCTTAACAACATATCACCAATGGACGCTGATAGGATGGAGACTGACCACTGCTTGTCGCACCTAAGTAAGGGTGACACTATACGACTAGAGAAGAAAGCTACAGCCACGTGTTTTCCAGGATTTCAGACATCTCACTCTCAGCTGAATGCATTTCAGTACTTTTACCAACTGTAACAGTATCTTGGTTAAAACTAATGGATTCATATGCACATACAATTATTTCTATGAGGTGATAATAATACTTTTTTCAGTGTTAGTACCCCTTCCTGCTTTATGGCAGTGCACTGTCACCAGACATATCAGTGTGGCACAACCATGATACAATAACAGTAAATGAGCCAGCCATACTATTTGCTTATGTTAGCTATGGCTGGGCAGTTTATCTTCAAACGGTAGATGACAGCAGTTATACTTTACCAGTTGCATGTAATTACCCTTATAAAATGTAATGCACTTTACAAACTGAATAGCAAAATTATTTATTTAAACACATTTGGGAATACTCTACAGAAATACATAATCTTGCAAAGGGAAATACAAAATTAGAGTTTTAAACCCAAAGATGGCATTACAAAAAACTCTATCAGCTAGCTGGTTCTACTACTACCATTAATTGAAGATAAGTGTAATCTATTTATCTGTGACTTTTAAGGCCATTTAGCAGGTAGAAAAGAGTCATGTACATAATTTATAGACATGAGCTCCGACAATCTGGACAGCAGGTTGTCACCCTTCTCATCTGCAGTCCATGAATAGACTTTGTCACTGTTCCCTGATAATACAGATGAGTAAAGCAACAAGCTGTAACAAGTGGGTTCCTGTAGTCCATGATTTAATTCCATTAGTCTCCATTTACCTGTTGTGTGACAATGCCTAAGCCAATTAGACAGATGGTGCTGTCATGTCCCCCAGAAAAAGAACACTTGTGGCCAGTGGTTTTACCCAGATAACAAATAAATACAATTAAACAATGTCTACTGTACACTCCATCAGAAAAGAAAAGACTAACAGAACTGAACTTTTAGGGAAGAATCACATCACTTGAAAAGAAAAAAAAATCCATACGGCATCCTAGAAAGAGGCAACACTCGAAAATGTTCACTTAGTTCTAGCCTTTCAGACAAGTCTTCCCTTTCTGCTGTTGGTAAAGGAGTTCTGCATCTTCAAACTCTTATAGGTCAAAACTTTGAATCCAGGTAACACCCCAAAGCAAAGTTGCTTAGATAACTAGAAAGTTCCAAGTAATTTATGGTAGTTTAACTTTTGATAGGAAATAATCTATGGAGCTTTAGCTTTTGCTAGTATGTGCATGTCTGTGCATGGGGTCTCTGAAATAGATTCACTTCTCAAAGCTCTGTGATATTTTTACTAAAAAAAAAACAAAACTACGTTTTGTATAGTTGTAGTTGACACATTTTGCATACATTATGCATCTTTACTGAAAAAAAAATCTATGTGATTTGTATAGTCTTTCACATTCACCAACAAAAACATTTTCCAGGAAAACCATTTCACTTATATGTAGCTGCTGGCTCAAAGAAGAAGATTTCATTTTATATTCCAGCACTGGAATCTTGTCAAAGAAATTAATCTGTTAAGGGAGAGTCTTAAATAAAAAGAAACCATTAAAATCATGAAATAGCTCTCTTTTCAGCAATACAGACCCATTTCAGTCCACATGAAAATGGGACATTACTAAAGAGCATTTCTGTTGTTGTTGTTGTTTGTCTTTCGGCTTTTCCTGGTTAGGGGTCGCCACAGCGGAACTCCAGTCCGCTAATGATTGGCAATAGATTTTTATGGTGCCGAGTTGCCAGCTTGACGCCCAACCTTCAATGAAGGCACACTAAAGAGCATTTCTAATGCAGGATAAATTAGGCTTTGCTTTACCTATTCAAATTGTAAATGTCTGAATGCTGAAATAATGTTCCAAAGCCTACATAATCATCAATAAGAAACTAAGTTCTACAGACTATTTAATCAGCAGATATAGTTTGCAAAATTGCAACTGGCTGGACATCCAAACTTGTAAGGATTTTATACATACTAAGCTTGTACCCTCATTAGAGGAATACAATAAGAGTAACTTACAAATCTTGGATTTTATCTCAACAATTATAAATCGCTCACTCAAGAATGCTTCATACATATCTGTTATTTATAAAATTCTCAGAAATTATTTTAACAAAACAGATGTTTCTTTGTGGAATTATTCAAGTGAAGTTTATAGACAAGTATTCTCAGAAAAAGATAAACTTTGTTTACAGTTGGTGAAGGAATCCACATCTTCCTTGTTCTGGCATATTTTTATTTTATTTATTTCACATTTGTTTACCGGGAAAGTCTGACTGGCCACAGGTCCATTTTCAGCAGAGGCCCAGGGATAAAAGCTCCAGAAAACATAAAGTACATGAAGGACACATATGAGGAAGCATATAAGAATACATATGAGCACAAATAAGAGAGTACATATAAACATATAAACAGCTATAGTACATTATGCATTATACATGATAATGATTGCAAAAATAGAAAGTCACTAGACAGGTTCTGTAGAGTACATATTATTGAATCTGAAGGGCACATATCATTGAGTAAACAGGTGTACTAGGAGGATACAGGTGTTCCTTAATGGAATCTATCAGCAGTGCAGTGAGGTGGATTAGCCAGGAGTGTGGCATGAACAAAGCCAGTTGTTGCCTTGTAGCCAGTCCCATATATACACATGGAAATTTTTACATAGATGTTTTTTCACCCCACATAGACTAGCAATAATGTACAAGAAAGATGAAATGAAATGCTGGAGATGTGGACACCCCGATGCTGACTGGATACATATGGCTGTTAATTGCAGAATAATTTTCCTGTTTTGGTTAGACTTTAAATATCTTTGTAAAGCTCTATGGAATGACAACTGTACAATTTCTGACTCCCTTATCGTTTTCAATGTTCCTGTTCCTGAAGTCATTCCTAAAAAACAAAATTTTTACTATGGTCTATCCTCTCTATAGCAAGGAGAATTGTTACTAAAAATTGGAAATCCCAATCTACTCCTGTCTTTAAAGCTGAGTTTATTCATCTTGTGAAATACATTTGTAAGAATGAGATTGCTACTATAAAAGGAAGGACTAACAACACAACCCATCATTTAATTGCTTGGACAAAATTGATTAATCTGTTAGAGAAATAATAAGTGTTCTCCTAAGTATATTGCTTTTTTATTTGTTATCGACATTGTATATAGTTTATTTGTTTTTTTCTTGTTACTATAGTGTTAAGTTATTGTGTTATAAAATTAATAAAAATATTTTGGAAAAGAAAAAAATAAGTTACAAGATGCACATTCCAATGTATAGCAAAATGGATGACAGAGCATTGTGTATTTTTTCTGGTACACCTCTTCCCTGCAGCCCTGATGTAAGAAGTTGTATGCCCCTAATATTCCATGAGCTAATTAATAAAGCAATAACCGATGATGTGGTGTGGTATATTGAAGATTTACCCATGGTTGGTGTGGTTTAATCATGAGGGCGAAGCCCAAGTGATTAAACAAAGGCAACCGTAGGTAAATCTTCAATATACCACAACCATGGAGTCTGTTATTGCTATTATACAATGACATTATTTAAGAAAAAAAACTTACTTTTCTTAAATAATGTCTTTGTATAACAGCAGATTACTGTTCTTTGGCCGGTTGTGGTATACTGCCTCTTCATTTTGATGTACTGTGCATGCATATGGGACTTGCGTTCCCATGCATACCCAGTACATCAATGCTGTGAAATGGAAGCAATGGAGAAAAGAAAGTCTCCGTTGCTCCATTTTCTGTCTCTCCTTTTTTTAATTGTAAAAAAAAAAGGCTTTGGGGCACTTTATACCAATGGAAAAAAGTCCGAGCGACCGGACCTTTTTCCGTTGGTATATTGTGGGATTTACAATGGGCATGCTGGTTGGGCTGGGCCAATCAGCATGCACGTTTTCTAATAGTAATAGGGAGTCATTGTATAATATATAATAATTCATAGACAACACAGCCTCAAAGAAAAGGGATCGACAATATTCCACCTTCCCTGTATATTTGTGATTTTAGATCTGCAATCTATAAGCTACTGGCATGTTAGGGTGAAATCATCTCACATGAGTAGTGCAGACAGGTTTGCCTCCTGAAAAAAAATGTAAAAATATTTCATTCCCAGGATTCCATTGTTTTTGGCAGTGTGTGTCTTTAGGAGTTCAGGATCACTATCTTGTTCTCTGATAATTTTGGATTTATGCAGTCCAAGTAGGTCTATAAATTACTTACTGTCAAGTAATGTTTTAAATAAGAAAAAAGTGTACTGAGGCTGAAATGTTTTAAATAAAAAAATGTACTGAGGCTGAAAATACAGTTAGTATGGACTGGAAAGATGGTAAAGACTTTCCATTTTGTGAAATAAATTCATACTGGATGGTTTATTTACTGCTTCAGAATGCTGATGATGTTTATCAACAGTTCTCGAGTCTGGATGTCTAGTATTAATAATCTCCCAACAGGCTGTAGGGCAACACCTGATAATGAAGGTATTAAGTCCTAGAATAAGTTTGTGGAGAGTTCTGTGAAACCAACACAGTGATTTCCCAAAAGGAATCTACGACACCAGTGATACTGTCCACTGGCAATCGGGTAATAAATCCAAGTCTGGCAAAAAGAAGCTGTTCTTAACTTCATGTGCCTGATGGGAAGAGTAAAGTTGGAACAGTTCTAAAAATAAGAAGAATTTGATTGCTATGATATCTATGAATTGTAAAGTAGCTGGGGGTAAAACTTCCTTTCCCTTTTCCATGGGGCACATTCTGCACAGCTCCTATAATGTGCAGTAACTGAGTGTTGGCAATGAAATTCTCTCATACACAGTGGTCTACCAGTAGAAGATGAGTCCTGGGAGCACTGGTTAAGTCTCTTGCACTGACATTTATATTGCTGTCCACTACTTCACAGTCCAGTATGATCATTTTGAAGGATACACAAACCTTGTGACATCAGCCTTCTATTAGAAACAATGAGTATATCATATGTGGTGCAAAGTTTGAACATCAGAGTACCTTGTGAAGGGCCACTGTTCTCATATAACAGTTAGCTGCAGGACTGGAAACAGAGAAAATCATGGTGCTTAACAGGATTTTGTTGATGTTTAGCAGTCTTACTTTTATAACAGCTCTGAGATTCCTTAGGAACAATATCTTACAGACTCCTGAGGGATATTTGCCTTGTCTTCCATTATGTTAGGGACCCAGTGGTCCTGGATAGCTTGTATCTCCACAAATCAAATTGCCTTATGAATACAAAAATCAGGGGTCTAAATCTTCACCAGCAGATAAATAAAACATGACTGAGAGATAAATCCATCATGCTCCCAAATTCATTGTGATGTGGGCTGCCTAGATCTGCTTGACAGAGGGGCTATGATCTATGAGTAGGTAATGGCAAGGCATAAACAGCCACATGACTCAATTGACTTGTATTTCCAATGATCTCATGAACATATGCAGGAGTACACATCTCCTCTATGACAAAGGGTGTGTTCCCTGGCAGTATCATGATGTACAGGGAAAAAGCCTTAACTATGGCCTTAATGACCAAGGTTGAGCTAGTTACTTGAGTATCTCAGGAGCTGGCAGGAAGGGTGGATGTAACCATTCTAGGGGAAGTCTGTGCTCTTGGACACAACTTGTGGTTAGTCTTTAATGGAGGCAGGAGACACATGGAGGAGTGATATCCTTAGGAAGGTGGGTTTGCTGGCTGAGTCACTGTGTAAGGGGGATGACATGGCAGCCCCCCTCATTGCACATGTTACACAGTATGCCATGGGACAATGCAAGGGGCAAGGGATTGAGGGAATGCAATAAAAAACTTTCCTCAGCAGCAATGTAATCCAACAAGTCTGAAAGAAGAAAACAGTGCCTGCTCATATGTTTTACCGGAAATGCAATAAGATTGCTAGGTCTGTAGTTATCAATGGGTAGACTATTTTGGTTCTTTTGAATGGGAACTACAATTGCTTGCTGAAAGTATGCTGTCGTATAAGATACATGAGCTTCACAACTTGACTGATTTCTAGCCACACTGCCTAAGTGCATCTGAAATGAGATGGCACCAAATGTACTGCAGCTTGGCTGAGGTCTTGCCTTTTGAGGTGCATGATTGTTTTGAATGTAGTCCAACACTTTCATATTCTACTGCACTTGCTTAGCATGCCATCACACAAAATGTGTTTATTTGCAGTAGTGCAGTTCTTTGCCCACCATACTGTCAGTATGAGTTTAACACGATTCTATCATACCATAAGGTTCATAGGTTAGTACTAAGCTAACTGCCCTTGTGAGTCATTTTAAGCCTAGCTAATTATCCCTTGTGAGACTCAAACCATGCACCTTGTGTTTGTAAGGCAAACACCTTAACCATTAGGCCACCCTCCCAACCCATAAAATGTCAGCTTTGACTCTATCTGGTTTTCCCAAATGTTGTAGCTACCTTAAAGCAGCTCATCACCCCCTTCCCTCCTTTCACTCTATGTATCTAATGCTTTTTTTTAAAGTCTCAATTACCTTATCTCTACTTCTTATCCTGATGACTCATTCCACTTCTCTTTTCTTTTTACTGAAATGATTTTTATTTTGATGAAATAACACAATAATTTAATACATTCATAACATTCAATAACTATTTATAGTATTTACATTCAGCCTGACAAAAAGGATTCAGATAAAAACATTTGTAGCTAAATACTAAGTTAATATATAAACTATGATAGTTAGGACAAGTTTGGTTCCATCTGTAGGGTATCAATCAAATTCAAAACTTTCCTCCACGGACTATTAACCAGTGGCTTAGGAAAAGTTTTTTTCTCCATTAGTATGCATTTCTTCAGTGATGATAGGAATTCCTCCATTGTGGGTGCTACATTAGAGTTCCATCTTCTAGTTATACATTTTCTGGCCATTGCTAACATTGTCCACAACAAATACAGGTCATCTTTCTTCATATTATTACTATTAACAACATTCAGTAAAATTAAAGACTTTGTCAAAACAAATATATCAGTATAGATAGCTTGAAGAAATTTGTTAATCTCATTCCAATATGGTTTAATATTAGTACAGTCATAAAAAATGAGACCAGTCAGCATTAGTGGACAGATGACATCTCCAACATAACTTGCTGTTTGAAGGGTTCATTTTTTGAGAGTTTCTCAGGTGTCAAAAATGATCTGTGTAGAAATTTCCAATGAAAAATCCCCCAGAATTGTGAGTAAGAAGTTAGTTTAACTGAAAATAAAATGTTTGTTTTATCTTCCATTGATAATGATACTTGAAACCCTTTAGTTAGGTATTACCAGTAAGAATCTTTAGGAGCTGTCTTATAGACAAAGTGTTATATAGATATGATAATTCATTCTTAACATTTCTCTTTGAAGGTATACTGTCCAGTGTTCTGCCTAAACTGAAATCCTTTCATGTTCCCTCCTATGTAATCTGTTTTTAACCCCTACACATTTACTAGATAATACCTTGCATGTCCTGTATCATTTCTGTGTCTCTTTGCTTTTCTGGTGAGAAAAGGCCATGTTCCATAAGTCTCTCTTCTGTCCCTGTCACAATCCCAGTCACATTATTAGTAGTGTGATCTCTCTGCAAGGCTCCCAGAACTGTACCATCACCTGCCTTTTCCTGGATTTTGCACCTTGCATATTTACATTTGGTTGCTTTTGCTCCCATCCTCAGACAAGACAGTTGTGCTGGTAGCAAATGGGGGAAATCAGACGAAGGTGAAAAGTCATACAGAAGGGAACACAGTAAAACAGTTTAATAGTATCAATTATCTGGGAAGGGTAGTTGAGGAAAAGGGAGTCTGAATGAGGAAGTCAAAACTAGAATCAGAGGGCTGCAGCCAACTGGCAACAATGTCTGGAGTAGTGTGTGACAGAAGAATGCCAAAGAAGATGAAAAGCGAGGTGTACAAAACAGTGTGCAACCACTACTACTATATGATACAAAAATCTGGGCAGTGAAGGCAGAGCAGGTGAGGAAGCTAGAGGTGATGAAGATGAAGTGCCTGAGATGGGTGGTAGGTTGCACACTGTGGGAGAGATGAAGAAATGAGGACATCAAGGCAGAAGCCAGAGTAGCCTCAATAGCACAGAAGGTCAAGAAGAATACATTACTGTGGTGTGGGCATATACAGGAATGCAGAAGGCAATGGGGGAAAAGTTTTCTAATGAGTGACCCAAGCAAAGGTAAGCCCTTTGTTTAATTGGGATCCATTTTCCTGTTGTGATTATCTCCAGTGATGTTTGTCTTTTTTAGAGTATGTTATGAAGCAACATATTTTGTTACAAAGGGTTTGCAGTGTTTTAGAATTATTTGGCTGCTGCCTGTATTTTTTCCCTATGCCATTTTCATGGACTTTACTGTCTGTTTGCTGGCTTCCAGATAAATCACTCATTAGTTTTTCTCTTGCCCTTCCAATCCTTGTACTTCTCATTTTCAATAATTAGCATTTATGCCATTCTAGTGAAGTATACTGGCTTCTTCCTTTTCTTTGCATTGCAACACTCTGCAGTCTCTTAGGTTGGATTGCATGGCTGGGCTTATAAAGGCCCTGATGGTTGTTAGCCTAGTGCATACCTATGAACCTATGAACCTGTATACTTTGTCTGGCAGTCTTTTCCTCCTCTTTCTTGGTGTTTGCCTTTTTATAATCCATTACCTTCCTAGCTGGTTGTGTGAATTCTAGTATGCTTTTTGAATTGTTAGTTGTTTTATTATGAAATAATGTATGTTTTGTGTGTGTGTGTGTGTATACATACATACATATATATATATATATATATATATATATATATATATATATATATATATATATATATATATATATATATATATATATACTATATACACACACACTATATATATATATATATATATATATATATATATATATATATAGATATATGTGTTTGTTTCTGTCTTTCGGCTTTTCCTGGTTAGAGGTTGCCACAGCGGAACTCCGGTCCACTAATGATTGGCAGTTGATTTTTACGTACCGGCTTGCCAGGCCTGACGCACAACCTTCAACGAAGGTACGCCCATTCACGCATGTCTCCACGCAGAAGACGCTATAGCTGAGAATCGAACCGGACAGCGCCTTACTGTGAGGCAGCAATGCTACCGCAGCACCACCACCGCGGTTATATATATATATATATATATATATATATATATATATATATATATATATATATATATATGGGTTACCTTCAGTTTACCGAATGTCCACTTCCCTGTCACGCAGTTTACTGACACTTCAGATCATCGACATCCGGAAAGCTGACATTTCCCATGCGGTAAGTAACCATTTGGCCATCTACTTGAACTTTGCCCCTTACCCCCAACGTAGTGTGTTCTCAAGTTGGTATATTTAGTAAGGGAGGTGTAGGGGTTGAAGCCCCTCACATAGGGGGCATGTGGGGCATAGCCCCCCACATCAGTGGGTTTAGTTTTTTCAGGTAGTTACTTATGTCACGATGGCCAAGTGTTTACTTACCTTGTGGGAAAAGTCAGGTTTGTGAATGTCGGTGATCTGACATGTTGATAAAGTGCATGTTGGGGAAATGGACATTTGGTAAATTGAAGGTAACCCATATATATATATATATATATATATATATATATATATATATATATATATATAGATATATGTATTAGTCAGAGAATTATTGGGTGCAGTCTGATTCTAATAAAGTATAACATAACTGGTCATAGTAGTACTTAAACTGTAGAAAGCTGGAGTGATGACCAAATAACTATGACAGCCTGTCTGCATCTATCTATGATGGGAAATTAAATGAATTAGTGTATAGTCAATGTTAAAAAAAGAGCAGCATTTGTACTGAGAAGTATGGAAAGATCAGTGCAGAGCCAGCATTTTGCAGAGCAACGAAAGGGTTATAGTGAGAAATGCAATAACACACACTATGGTGTCAGAGTTTCATGTACCATACAAGTATTTACAGTGAAAAATATACCACAAAGAAGTGTTAGTCATGGGTGACAACAACATTGCTGAATTTGGCAAAGAAATTCTAATCAGTTGTAAAGGATGCTTCTCTAGATTAAAGAATGGCTTTATTTTTGTAATTATTACTAATCCAGAGCTTTACTTTTCAGGAAGCCTGGATCCTAGAGAGGGCAGGAAGTGATTGCAACAACCAGTCTATGACGCTGCCTGCATTTCATGGACGGAGGAAATCCTGATCATGAGAGCTGGTGAAGACTGTCTGTCATTTTATATCCCCTTCTCCTTTGTTCCCTAATGTCACTGTTTCCGGAAGTAACAGCTGGCGCAGACTGTAATACCCATAAATTCCATAACTTACACATAATCTAAATATATAGTTTCATATTCTCGTTTGCTATATAACGACATTTGAAAGATTTGTGTTCTAGCTGTATGTATGTTTACATAAATGTGAAAAGTTTCATGTGAACCCATAATAACTCAGAAATGAACCGCATTTGAGTTTATAAAGCAGTCAAACGACTGTTAACTGAAATGACTGGGCATATGCTATGTGGAAGCAGAGTCACAGTTCAGTCATGTGAGACAAGGAAATACTGTAGTACTTATTCTGTTAGTGGTCATACTTCAGGACATTTCTGATGAATCTCATGTGGATCAAGAGATCTGAGGTCTGAGCATACATTTGCATCTGCATACCATTTGACTATATGAATCAGTACATCGTGTGACTATACACATCAGCACACTATGTAACTATATGGTTCATCCATCCAGTGCTGCATACCGCCTTGCCACTAATAATAAAGAATATTGTTATATAAATTCATACTAAAATGTGCATATGGAATTTCACTCTGTCTTCCTCAAAGAAACTTAATGGCTGAATTGGCTCTTCTGTATGTGAAAATTCTTCCAGTAATCTCATAAACTTGACTGATTCTTTCCATCCTCAGACAGAAGACACCCTGTGGGATAGTCTGTCCTCTGATGTTGATAAGTACATAAAATCAGTCCAAAGCATGCTGAAGCAATCATTACTACAGAGTCAGGCTTTGTTTGTAATACACTTTAATTATATTTAAATGATGCCTAAACTACACTTCAGCAATGGATTATTTGAACAGACTGCTTCATATAAGGTTTAAGGAAAGGCTCCTACTTATCTTCTTTTGGCTTTTCCTGGTTAGGGGTCATCACAGTGGATCACCTGTCTGCTCATGATTGACAGTGGAGTTTTACAGTGTCGAGTTGCCAGCCCGGCACCCAGCCTTCCACAGAAGGCACACACATGCACACACTCACACTAAGGGCCAATTGAGAGTGTCCAATCCACCTACAGCATGTCTTTGGGATGTGGGATGAAACCGGAGCACCAGAGAAAACCCACGTGACCACAGGGAGGACATGCAGACTCCGCACAGAAGGTACCCCAGTTGAGAATCGAACCGGAGAACCTCTTGCTGTGAGGTGGCAATGCTAACTTCTGCACCACTGCAGCCACCCCAAAAGGCTCCTACTTATACTAATGTTAATACTAAGTGTTTCTCTCTCAATCTTTTTAAGTCTAACTTTGATGAATGTATGGGTCAGCATAAAGTTACCCTTGGTCTAGCCCTTCAGTCCCATATGGACAGAGGAAGTAAGAAAATCATAGGAGATGGGTTCTTCATGGTTTTCTAGATCAGGTGCTTAGGATATACGTATGAAACTAAACGTGACTATCATCTTTCATCATCTAAAACATAAGCTGCAGCTGCCTAAACTCAGTTGTCCTTTTCAACATCATCTGAAAAAAAAAAAAAAAAAAAAAAAAATATATATATATATATATATATATATATATATATATACACATACATACATATAGATACATTTAGATTGAATAGCCTATCAGAAGAGAGAGAGAAAGAAAGAAAAAAGGTTGGTACTGTGTTTCTCTTATTTATAAACTTAGTACCCAAAAATCGTATACTGCATATTTTTCAGTTCAATAATAGCATCTTATTCAAACTAGAGCAGCATCTCTCTCTGTTTATATCTCTATGTATATATACTCACACACACACACACACACACACACACACACACACACACACACACACACACACACAAACACATATATATATAATTACAAAAGTAACAGTCTTTGCTATGCATGAAGGAAACATTTTCATGAGGTATAATGATACATTCACATATTCACAGTGGTCATTAACACTGAACACCAAGTTACTCTCTTACCTCCAATTACTAATTCATGGCAGCCACAAAAGTGAAACTTGAAATACCACCAGGAATCAGAATTACAGATAATAATAACTTGATTTTCTCAGTCGTCCAATCTACATAACTCGTAGGATAAAACATGGATAGCTGGAATGTTGTTAGCATGAGTTCTTCAATGTAAGAAACAGCCAGTATTTCTCAATCTTTACCCAATTAGAAAGCAGTTCACTGAGGTCATAATGAAGAATTTTTCTTATTAACAAATTCAATTGTAATAACTTTTGTGAATAAGCTGGAATTTGATAAACAATAAATTCTGTGTAGGGCCAGACCCTGAATCACATGCCACAGTATACTACAACGGTCTACCCTTCTATTGAGCTATCTCCTTCCACGGTTTTATAGTGTATTGTTATAGCAATAACCCATGCCTGGGTGTGGGTAATGCTGGATTTACCCATGGTTAGTGTGGTTTGGTCATGAGGCCGAAGCCCGAGTGGCCAAACAAAGACAACCGTGGGTAAATCCAGCATTACCCACACCAAGAAGTGGGTTATTGCTATTATACAATTACATTATTTAAGAAAAAAAAATAATTACTTTTCTTAAATAATGGCAGTGTATAATGTTCTTGCTGCCCTTCCACAGCTGTCTGGTATTCTGCGGTAGTTCTGATGTACTGCGCATGCATATGCTTATGCAATACATCAGAGCTGTGGGTAAAAGCAACGGAGAAAGCAAGATCTCCGTTGCTTTTTACAAACTGTCTTGCTATGTTAAAGGAGTTTAACATAGCGAGACAGCTTTAAAAAAAGCAACGGAGAATCTCTATTGCTTTTTTTAAAGCTGTCTCACTATGTTAAACCCATTTAACATAGCGAGACACCTTTAACAAAAGCAACGGAGATAGGAAGATCTCCGTTACTTTTTTTTAAAGCTGTCACGCTATGTTAAACTCATTTAACATAGCAAGACAGTGTGTAAAAAGCAACGGAGGTCTTGCGTTCTCCATTGCTTTAAAAAAAAGAGTTATACTAATGGAAAATGTCCGGGCGACCGGACCTTTTTCCATTAGTATAACTTTGATTTACAATGTGCACGCTGACCAATCAGCGTGCACGTTTTAGAATATTAATGGGGGGTCATTGTATAATTACTCAATAATCTTGTTTGTAAAGTCTATAGCAGGTATGATCTGTCTCTTTTCCAGCAGTGCATAAATTCTACTGTACGTCTATAGTCAGGTAGGGCTCAATTCAAACTAATTATTTTCTATTAGACAGAACTCTGTATTTTTGTATGTGATCTGGTATGAGAGTAACAGAGCTAGTCATCCCATTGGGTCTATATTATGTGATTGAACAGTCAAATGTTCAAACATGTAATAATCGACCCCTAAATATCAAAACACAGTAATGTTGAATGGCAAAAAAAAAACCACCCAAACAAACCATTAAAACACTCTAAGCAGGGGGTGTAAGCCTCCCTGCACCCCCCCCCACACCCTCCACTACTTAAATATACCAACTCTGAGATCACACTACAGTGCAGACAATGGAAAACTTCCATTTCTGCACTGTACAGAGATCTCCATTGAACCATTCAACATTCTCATAGTTCAATGTTTAGGGGTCTATTATTACATGTTCGAACATTTGACAGTTCGATCACATAATATAGACCCATTGACACTAGTTCTTGCTTAGGAATAAGATTCAGGTGGACGGTTGTTTTACATTCAAGGTGCTTCATTCATAGGTGCAGTTCAGGTGACCATAGAGGAGTCTACCTCAAATGTCCAGTTGCTCCAAAGCACTTTGTAGCAAATTGTTTATATTCTTGAGTTTGTATTTATTTTTTATGGGTGTAGTATACAGTGGTTTCATGCTGTCATTATGCTTTTTATGTCATATTAAAAGGATGCGTGCATTTTATGTTTCAGGGGTACGTGTGTGTGTGTGTGTGTGTGTGTGTGTGTGTGTGTGTGTGTGTGTGTGTGTGTGTGTGTGTGTGTGTGTGTGTGTGCGCATGTGTGTGCGTGTGTGTGTGTGATACTTTGTGATACTTTTTTGTGGATGTGTGTCCTTGACTTAGCTAAATCTTGCTGGTGGGCATTCTCTCTACCTAAAACTAATGTCATAGTCTATGTAGGCATCTGCAATATCCATGGCTGTAGGGTCCCACAAAAGCTGCTGTTGGTTGGAAGAAAATTAGGAGAGAAAAAGAGCATTCATTCTCCAGTTAAATGCTTTATCCTAAACAAGGTTGTGATATCACCCTGTTAGAATAAAGTGAGAAATCATTACATGATTATGAGTGAGATAAGCACTAGAACAACCAATCTCAGTGCTCAACTGGGATTTTAAGAGGAGCGGATATTCCCAATCTTCAGGGATATTATTCTCTTTCAAGAAGTTCTATAAATACCGTCAAGACACCAGATATTATAACTGTTGACATCATTACTCAAAAATTATGGGAAAAGCCAAAAATAATGTCAGAAACAAATGTTCACAATCAGTAACACTTTTTAAATATTACTCTTATTCACTTAGAAAGTTAATAGAATAACATGATTTGTATCAAAATACATTGTTGACAATAAGAAGTATGAAATTCTAATGTCTGGCATTACTGACTATAATCCTGAATGATTTATCACTAAAGCAATTTTATGGCAAAGATATGTCAGAATCAGGGACATTCTGTGAAATCAGTGACATGCATTACTCCTTATGATAAAAAACAGTCACTGATCTGGTCCAGCAATACCAGTGTCTCACAGTGTACAGATATTTGCTGAAAGCAGTGTGAAACTAGTATTGCTATGACTGATGTGTGTGTGTGTGTGTGTGTGTGTGTGTGTGTGTGTGTGTGTGTGTGTGTGTGTGTGTGTGTGTGTGTGTGTGTGTGTGTGTGTGTGTGTGTGTGTGTGTGTGTGTGTGTGCGCGCGCGCACATGCGCTCATGCATGTGGAGGTTGCTACAGTGTAAGAGTAACAAGCTGGCTATAATTTCTTTCACTTTCTACCACAAAAAAAAATAATTTGCAATTATGCTTGTGTGTAATGGAGATGTGATTGCAGTGCACTTAAAAACAAGTTGGCTATAATTTCTTTCCCTTACCATCATAAAATAGATCTTACACGTGATAGGTGGTTATTGTTGGCAGTTTGTTAAGAAGAGGATGCGCGTGTGTGAAAACTGCTGCACATTGCCACAGGGCTGCAGTGAGTAGCATTGCCATTTCACAGTGACTTCCTCTATTTGAGTTCTTGGCTGAGGCTTTTTTTCTATATGTTGTCTGAATGTCCTGTCTTGTCCCTTTGTGTGTCTAGCTATGTGCTCTGGTTTCCATGAGCACCTCGATGACATGCAGTAGGTGAATTGGCATCCCTCCAGTATCCCTGAAAGTGAATGTGTGTGTGTGTGTGTGTGTGTGTGTGTGTGTGTGTGTGTGTGTGTGTGGATGTGCACATGTGTATAAAATATCACTGATTTTATTTGTATATACACACACACACACACACACACACACACACACACACACACACACACACACACACACACACACACACTAATGCTGGGCACATACATAATTCTACTACATCACAGAATATTCAGCCCTTTTGAGCTTCTAGGGGGCTGGTAGCCCCCACACTCCAGACTGCCTAATTGGATTTTGAGATGGACTTAGTGGTGTCCTCTGCCCTCAGCCACACACATTCTAATACCAGTTCTGCTCAGAACTGTGTACAGTGGTTGCTGTAGTTTGTGTGTCTGTGTGTGTGTGTGTGTGGGGGGGGGGTCTGGGAATGGTGTGGTAATTGTTTAATTTTCCTCACAATCAAATGCCAGATGCATGCCCACATGGTCATCATAGTTTGTGTTGGATATTGGGACAATGTGGTCATTGTTTGTTTTACTTTTCTTACAGATCTCAGAGGTGTGCATAGAAGGTTCTATAGCCCGTGCAGGGACAGTGTACTGTTTAGGAGGAGCAAGTTGTAATACATTACTCACACATCAGGAGTGTATGCAGTTGTATGTGCATGTATGACAGTAGTCACCTGAAATACATGACTGGCCATTTGAACCTCTGCTTTCATCCCACTTTAACACCACAGGAATGCAAAGACAATGGCTGTCTTTTATGGTGGGGGGCAGGTTATGTAGGCAAGCAATATTCCCAGGCACAATTGCTTCTTGAAAAAACTGAAAAGTAAGGCAAAATATGAGAAAATAATAAAAATAATGTGTATAGTGAAGGAATCTCAGGATAAGAGGAATACATGGGGGAGCACTTGAGGATATGTGCAGGGTATAATGAAAGGCATGGGGCATCATAGAGCCTTTTGCCTAAGGCAGCATTTCACCTAAGGCCAGCTCTGTACATTGGGTTGTTGTGCAACTAAATGCCAGTCACCATGAATGTCCCTCTGTGAGATGAGCAAATGCAATGTAGTAAACAGGCCTGTCATAATGTAAGAGCATTATAGTTACAGTTCATTCTGTGGGGCCTCTGACTTGACACTTGTTAGAGACCTCTAAAATGCTAACACTGGCCCCATCCTCACCCCAACCCTGAACCCTTTCACTGGCCTTGAAAATTTATTGAACATTGTAGTTAGTGACTTTTGATAGCTGTTATATATGTGTTAATGGGTTTTTGTTCAGTAATGAAGTTTCTGAGTTGCTATACACCAAGATGCTACAGTCCTGGACTTAGCATGTATCCATGACTCTGAATTTTCAGTGATGGTATTTCCATGTTCACAAATGTCTTTTTTAGTTTTTCAACAGAAACCCAACATTTGGTATGTGTTTCTTTCTTCTTTTTTTTTTCCTTAATGATTTTGACCCTGTACTTGCCAAGCATAATGCCTTCCTTCATGAGACTAAGCAGGTTGGTTCCTGTGCTAAGGATATATCCAGTACACTAGTGTGCAAGCTGTCTATTGAAGCCTGTCATCCGGGCAGCCATGAAGGTTGTTTTGACTCCACCTGCATCCTATTTTAAACCCTAATGTCACCCCTGGTGGTGATGTCAGCATGTGTATTACTGCAGGGATTTCTAATGCCCTACTGTCTGAGCATGCTCTGATAAGGCTATCATGATTGACTTCAACAATTGGCTAAGCTTCTGGTGTCATTCAAAGGGGATCCAGTATTTGTCTGCTTGGGAAGACATGATCGACAAACCACAATGCTTTGCCAGAGATGGTCTGCACCTGTCACCCCTGGGATTCAGGTTACTGGCTAAATCTCTTGCCACCCCTATAGTGCCTTTTTTAGGCAAGGTTCAAAGGATAAAATCACCACCCTAACAAATAGAAGCAGGCAAAATCTGAAGGTAATGCTACTCAATGCTAGAAGTCTAAATCTCAAAATGCACTCTCTTGAGGCACTCCTAAAAATGGAGAACATTGATATCTGTGCAGTAAATGAGACCTGGTTCAAGGCTCCAGAGAGCATCCCTGCAATACCAGGCTACAATTCTTACCACACTTTTCGGCAACAAAACCAGGACCGAAACACTAAAGGTGGAGGAGTGTCCATATTCACCAAGGATATTCACACCTCCAGGCTAGTTGCCCAACACAATGCATCTGAAATTCTCCAGGTGCAACTAACACTAGGTAAGACTGCAATCCAAATTGTAGCTTGCTACAGAGCCCCATCCATGCCTCAAGATTCTCACTACACCTTTCTAAATATACTGGAAAATATTAAGATACAACCAAACACCCTAATACTGGGTGATTTCAACTACCCTGCCATTAATTGGGAAAACTACTCAGGTACCAACTCCTTTTCACAACGGTTCTTGGAATTCATAAATTCCAATGCCCTGGATCAAGTAATCCATTGTCCCACCAGGGGCTCCAGTATCCTAGACCTGGTCATTACCAACATGGGAGATAGATGCTCCACACCAGTAGTCACCCCCTCATTGGTCAGGTCTGACCATAAGCAAATCACCCTTGACATCCACATCCCACCCCCACCCCCCAGTAAGGAAACCTCCTTAAAAAACTTCTCCAAGGCCAACTTCAAGCTACTGAAGTCAAAAGTGACAAACTTCACAACACCCACACAGATGGGATCTGGAAGTTCAACTGCAGAATCCTACACTAAGGCACTGTACGAGTACATCCACTCGTGCATGAATCGTGCCATCCCAAATAGAACCAAGATGCTCTTCTCCAAAAAAAGGAAGCCAATCTGGTGGTCCCCTGCTATAAACAAACTGTACAACAGAAGGAAGAAACTGCTGCAAAAAAGAGGAAAATCCCAGGATGCAAAAAACTCCCTTACCAGCCTCAGTAAGAAGCTGAGATCCCTCATAAAATCCTCAAAAGCTAGTTACTAAAATAAAATTGCCAAAGATTCCAAAGACAACCACAAGGCATTCTATAGTTATGTCAAAAATCTAAATGGCAATGCTCAGATCTGCTCTGAGTTACAACAGAATGGCATTAAATATACTAATCCCAAGGATATTGCCAATATCCTGGCAGATCGATTTAGTGCCAACTTTACCCCACTCTCACCCCCTAAAGGGCCCATCTCAATACCAAAAGATTGCCAAATTCTGATAATCACGGCCACACAGGTAGAAACCTCACTCTCCAAAGCTAAGCATACAGCATCCATGGGACTAGATGACATCCCAGGCTGTGTACTACATAAACTACAAAATGAATTGGCACCTCACCTAAGTGTCATGTTTAATCATAGCCTCACCTCATGCTTCGTGCCCACTGAGTAGTGCACAGCTACAGTTATCCCGCTCCACAAGGGAGGATCCACCTTGGATCCCGGGAACTACCGTCCCATCAGTCTGACAAGCCTGATTTGCAAGGGCATGGAACGCATTATCATAGAACTTATAAACAAAGACATTGGCAACCTTCAAACACTAGACCCCACCCAGTTTGGGTTTGTGAAGGGCCGATCTTGTCTCCTGAATCTGACTGACTTCTTCGAATCAGTCTCCAGAGCTGTGGACGAGGCTAAGGCAGTCCACGCAGCCTATCTGGACCTCGCCAAGACCTTTGACACCATCCCCCACTCTGGAATCATAGATAAACTTACTAAGCTGGGCATAAATCCCTACATCACTCGATGGGTTGCTAACTGGCTTACTGACAGAACCCAGGCAGTAAAAGTAGCCGACTCCAAATCCAGCTCCAGACAAGTGACAAGTGGAGTACCTCAGGGTTCAGTCCTGGGACCACTCTTGTTTGGCATCTACTTCTCTGAAGTACAGGCCAACACTAAGGGACTCTGGCTAACAAAGTTTGCAGATGACTGCAAACTGGGAACCATTATTGAATCCCCAAATGATGTGGATATTCTACAAAAGGGCCTTACAGAAAAAGATGCCTGGTGCCAGAGCCATGGGCTCAAGCTTAATGCCAAGAAATGTATAGTTATCCCCTTTGGAAAAAAACATGTACCCATGAATTACCACATAGGTGGCAGGACACTAAACATCGAAAGTGTGATGAGAGACTTAGGGACACAGGTGGACAGTGGTCTCACTTTCGATAACCACATTGCCACAACAGTCAGGAAATACTTCTATGTGCACACCTCATCACTAAGGGCTTTTCATCCAGAAAAAAGGAGGTCATTGTCCCACTGTACTCATCCCTCATTAGACCCATTATAGAGTATAATGCCCAGTTTGGTATGTATCTCACAAGACATCTGCAACAGCTTGAAAGGCCACAGAAATACCTCACTAAAAGAATCACAGGCCTAAAGCAGATGCCATATAATGACCGTCTAAAAAAACTCCAGCTATACTCTGTGGCATATCGTCTACTCAGAGGTGATCTCTGCTTAACATACAAGGCCATGTCAAACCCTGAGCTGTTGGACATGCTCCACTTAAAGAAATCCCAATCCCTCAGAGCCACATGCTCCAGGGATCTAAACCTTGTCATCACAATGAACAAAACATGTTGGAGGGATAGGTTCCTGACCCAGAGACTCCCCATACTCTGGAATAGACTGCCCATACATATCAAGCAGAGTGCCTCTTTGGCCCTCTTCAAAAGGAACCTTGATGATTGGATGAGAGATAGGACATTCACCCTGGGGATCATGTCAGTCACCCTGCTAGACAGGGGCCTGGAGAAGTAAATATTGTGGGAAGAAATATCCAGGGAATTGTTATGGCTAGGCTTGCATAGGCCCTAGGGTCGATAGCCTAGTACCAACCTATCAACCTATGAACCAACTTGGGATATCACAGCTCACGTCCCTTCTAATACCAGCTCCTGCTTTTCCTGAGCCCAGGCTTCCACCCTTAGCACTACAGTGGCAGTAGAGCCAGTCAGGAAACCACCACACTCTCTCAACAGGATGGATGAACTATACCTGCTCATTTCCCATGCTACCCATCCCAGCTTTTCTATTACCAAAGCTGCTATTTGATTTTGGATCATTTGGAATGTAGTCAGGGCTTTAGCTATCTTTGTCACAGAGCTGTTCTTTTGTTGTTATTGTTGCTCTTGTACTGCATTTCTGTTTTATTTTTTATTGCTTTGGTTCTTTTGTATCTTTGCATTAACATTTTTACTGTTTTGTTTCTCATTTCTATTCTTTTGATTTTTTTTTTACTTTATATGTTGTTAAGTATTATAACATTTTTCACGCATTTATGGAGCTTGTTCACTTTTTATTTTTTGTGTGTGATTGTTCTTTGGTGGAGGAATACTATTTAGTTGTTTGCTTTAATTGCTCTTTTGCTGTGTAGATGTTGGTAATGATTTTTGTTGCGGTTTTAGCTGTTATGTGAGATTGCATGTTGAAATTGTTATTTTTTAGTGTATATTACTGTTGTAGAATGATGAATGTTAGTTAAAAAAAGTTATGTGACTTACATGCTTTACTTATGTGCTGCTTTTTCATGTGTTAGTGTATTAGATTTTGGAAGGTTTGATAATCTCATTGTTTTTCCCATTTGATTGAATGGAATGTATTTTTAAGTTATATATATTTATGTTAGTGTTTTGAGTTTTGTTTAGTTATTTTTGTGTTGTGTGTGTTTGTGTGCTGGGAGGCAAGGTCATTGTAGCATAATGTTTGTTGTGTTTTCAGAATGCTTAATTGTGGTTGTATTTTTGTTTACAGTGTGTGCTTTAATTTGTTATTGTAATCAATGACATCTGTTTTCAATTAAAATCTATTGTAATTATTTTGCATTATACTCTACAAGAATGCAGACATAGCTCGGTTTGTTTATTTTTGTTAGGAAGTCATAATAAACATGTAGATATTTTTCGATGATGTAATTAACCTACACATTTTTTTTTAATTTTTACTCTTTGTAGTTTGTACTGCATATGTATTTGGTGGATATTAGGTAACTAAACATATGCTGTTTTTGATAGAAAATACTGCTTTTAGTATAAATTTTTTTTTGTGTTATGTTCTTTTGAATGGGTGTTTACACTTAAAGCAATATGATTTAAGCCATATAGTGTTTTTGAGCGGTGATGTCTGTGCTATGGGTTGCAGTAAAAATATAAAACCTGACAGAGAAGAATCAGTGTGTTAATAGGAAAAAAATGTTCAGTTTAATGAAGGAGCTCACAACAGAGACTGACAGGGAAGAACCTTTACGGTACAATATGGAACCTTGCCACTAGATTCCAGCTACTAATGTACTGAGATGGAAAAGGAAAAACAGTGATACACTCACAAAGAAAAGCAAGGAAACTGAACAGAGTCCTAGGTGTCTCACTATAAAAATAAAACAGATAACTTGTCAGAAACAGGACTTTTAGTAGTAGATACTTAGGCAGACAAAAGTTACAAAGACAAAATATAAGGAACTGTAAGACTTAACAGCAGAAGGAAATCACTGGCAAGATGGAGAAATCGAAGAACTACTCATACTTATATTGTTTGGTAAAGGGCCTATAACGTCCTTCTACTATATCAGTGTACATCAAAAGTGTTCCTGACTTTACAGGTCTGCAGATAAGCAGTGAACATTTTAATAAAACACAATGGGAGTGACCAGGAAGAAGGAGAGACAGATGACCATAGAGAGACCATACACACATTTTGAGTCAAAGAATGAATTAATTTACAAGATGAGTAATGACAGAAAAGAAACAATACATCAAGTATTAGTTCCAAAACTGTTTAAAATGATTATGATGAAATTACCTTATAGCCAGCCATATTTTGGGTTGACAATGATGGCCAAAACTAAAGATAGAATCTTAGCAGTATTTTATTATAGGTTCATAGCCAATTACTAAGCTAGCTGCCCTTGCAGGCCATTTTAAACCAAGCCAGTTTCCCTTTTTGTGCTTGACTTAACCTACCCATTTAGTTATAGACTAGTCTTACCTATCCCATGACTGATATATATATATATATATAGATATATAATATATATATATATATATATATATATATAGATATATATAGATATATATAGATATATATATATATATAGATATATATATATATTACCCCTAATGAGAATAACTGGGATCATACTATAGGTAGTTTGTGGGGGACCCATGCATGAGATAAAGCATATCCCATTTAGTTATAGACTAGTCTTACCTATCCCATGACTGATAAATATATATATATATATATATATATATATATATATATATATATATATATATATATATATATTACCCCTAATGAGAATAACTGGGATCATACTATAGGTAGTTTGTGGGGGACCCATGCATGAGATAAAGCATATTCCATTTAGTTATAGACCAGTCTTACCTATCCCATGATTGATATATATATAAATAAATATATATCTATCTATATATATATATATATATATATATATATATATATATATATATATATATATATATAAAACCCCTAATGAGAATAACTGGGATCATACTATAGGTAGTTTGTGGGACCCATGCAGGATATAAAGCATATCCCAATTTAGTTATAGACTAGTCTTACCTATCCCATGACTGATAAATATATATATATATATATATATATATATATATATATATATATATATATATATATATATATTACCCCTAATGAGAATAACTGGGATCATACTATAGGTAGTTTGTGGGGGACCCATGCATGAGATAAAGCATATTCCATTTAGTTATAGACCAGTCTTACCTATCCCATGATTGATATATATATAAATAAATATATATATATCTATCTATATATATATATATATATATATATATATATATATATATAAAACCCCTAATGAGAATAACTGGGATCATACTATAGGTAGTTTGTGGGACCCATGCAGGATATAAAGCATATCCCATTTAGTTATAGACTAGTCTTACCTATCCCATGATATATATATATATATATATATATATATATATATATATATATATATATATATATATATATATATATATTACCCCTAATGAGAATAACTGGGATCATACTATAGGTAGTTTGTGGGGGACCCATGCATGATATAAAGCATTTAGGATTTGTTTCTGTCCATTAGTACAAGGGACAGTAATGGGGTAAATTTTCTGTTCCCCATCTGTAGATCCAAGTTACACTTGAATATAGACAAAGATGAACTTTGCTTTATGTGGATGGGCAGTCTGTTGTAAAGCAATGGTACCCTCTGTGAGATATATTTGCTCCTCCAAACTATTCTGTTTATGTTACAGAAAAGGTTTAGAGTTCTAGACTAAGTATTTCTGATACCATTTGACATACGGATGTGCAGTAAATCTATCAGTATTAGGTCAAAGGATGCCTTGTGTGCCAGACATGGGTCACTTCTTAGCAGTCTGCAAGATACTAAGTGTAGTGACATGGCATTGAGTTGATCCATGTAGGACATGTTGTTTGGGTCTTGTATCATTGTAGTAAGATAACTCTGTGAGCGTTCCAGTTGTTGCATGTGTCTGGACAGATACATGCCAAAGGGTGCATTATAGTCAATGACTGGCCTAACAAGTGCTGAGTAAAAGGGGCAATGACTTCCTCAGATATAGACACAATCCCTTTATATATAAGCTTAATTAATCAATTAATTAATTAATTAATTAATTGATTAATTAATTAATTAATTAATTAATTAATTAATATATTGATTGATTGACAATTGATTACTGGGAAAGTCCAGCTAGGTAGAAGCCCATTTTCAGCAGATGCACAGTGAAAAAAACTCCAAATTATTGCAAAACATGTTAAGAACAATAATTTCACAGTCTTCAAAAATAAAACAAAAACATCTGCAATTTAAATAATTATAACAAATTAGGCATAATATAAAAACACTGGTAAAAAATCATTGTAAGGTATATGACAATCATTTAATATTTGGAGAAATTTTAGACAGCTTGTAAAGAAATTAAAGGTAAGTTAGTCTAATACAAAGAACTCTCTACCAAGACAGCATACACGGATGGTAACTCTCACCACTTCCAGAGACCAGACTTGCATCAACAGACTTGAGAACTATCTTTTATTCACCAACAGAATAAAATATAACCATGAACGCTTTAATAGAACTGCGTTTTCGTCACACATAGACTTCATCAGATAACACAATGCATCACTTCCAACACCCTCTTATAGTCATACCAATTAATTAATTAATCTTTCAATTACATCAAATTAATGTTTAAAGCACCCCAATGTCCATTATCCATGATAATGTTTCATCATTAAACAAAGTGCATATAAAGTGCATATAATGTATATGAGAAAATCAATGCATATAGATACTAAATATATATAGAATGAATGTATGAATTTTAAAAACCCATTATGCAACCACTAGGAATATAATAATAATAATAAATATAAATATAAATGTAAATATAAATAAGCACATTATATAAATATCTTAAAAACTATTTTTTAAAAACTGTTTTTTAAAAACATCCCTTTGTTCATCCAACAAGTCAGGAACTGAACTAATTGAAAGATTAATTAATTAATTGGTATGACTATAAGAGGGTGTTGGAAGTGATGCATTGTGTTATCTGATGAAGTCTATGTGTGACGAAAACGCAGTTCTATTAAAGCGTTCATGGTTATATTTTATTCTGTTGGTGAATAAAAGATAGTTCTCAAGTCTGTTGATGCAAGTCTGGTCTCTGGAAGTGGTGAGAGTTACCATCCGTGTATGCTGTCTTGGTAGAGAGTTCCTGGTTATTTTGGCAGTTCCTGTGGTCGTGGTTATTAGTCTAATACAAACAAGGATTGCAATATGAACTGAGGGAAAAACAGGTTTATGGCATATTCAGAGAGAAAGTGAGGGAAGAGAATCTGATAGAAGTAAGGAAGTAAGTGAAGAAGGGAGGGTAAGCAGGTATAATGAATGACAAGGTACTTGCTCACATTTAGCCATATAGTTAATCCTGGTTTTGAGTAAAAACAGAGCCAGATTTTAGATAGGAAGTCTTTCAGGATGGTTTTGAAAGATGAAAGGGGGGGTATTGACCTGATGGATACAGGTAAGGAATTTATAGGCCTTAGCTACTTTGTATGAATACAGACAATGCCCAGTAGATTTGATAGGTTTGTAGACAGACATGAGTCTTTGGTCATTGGATCCCAATGGCAGACTGGGAACATAGTTGTGTAGAATGTTTTTTTGTCCTGGATAGGCAGATGGATGCTGGATAATTTTATTACTGGTAAGAAGCTGTGTATATGTTAATTGATGAGGCAATTCTAACCAGTTTAGGCTTTTTAGTGCTATACAGTTGTGGGTTTTGAAAGGGCTGTTTGCTGCAAATTTAGCAACTTTGCTATAGCATTGCTCAAGTTTTAATTTTTACGAATCCTGGAGCTTATTAAGGATGGGAGTGCCATAAAGAAGTGTGCGGAGGAGATAAGTAGTGGCAAGTGTTGTTTTAGTTGCATTGGTGCAAAAGTTTTTGGCTCTGTAAAGCATCCCTAGTTTTTATTATGCAATTGTATATGCAAGTTGAATGTAAGATTATTATTCACTATCACCCCTAATAATTTGCTATGAGAAGTGACTTCAGTGGTTGTATTATCAAGACAGAGGACTTTAAATTTTGTTTTTCACGAGAGAGGGATTTGGGGAAAAAAGTTGGGTTGAGCATGGGTTTTGAGTTACAAAGCCATGTTTCAGTGGCTGTTAAAGCTTCCTGAGAATTTTTTTGGAGGTATACCATGTTGTCATATGTGGAAATGAGAGTGGAATCATCTACACATTGTATTAGGGTGGCTTGTTGTGTGGCCGTATAGAGAGTGTTGGTGAAAATGTTAAAGAGGAGATGACCAAGGATAGAGCCTTGTGGTATACTGGTGGTGTCTGGGAGCTAAGGAGAGATTGTGGAGTGCCATTTTACTGATACCTATTAGACAGGTAGCTTATGAAACACAGACGGGTGGGCTGTGAGAAACCTACTGAGGACATTTGAAGTAGAAGTTTGCTATGACAAACAGTCAAAGGCTTGAGACAAGTCTAGAAATAAAGAAGAGACTAGTTTGCTGTTATTTCTAGTTTTATTAACAGTATCTATGTAGTTTAGAAGGGCAGTGCTAGTATGATGGGATGACAGAAGCCATGTTATATAGGGGAATAGGAGTTTTTTCTGCAGGAGATAGTCTAGCATTTATTTTTGAATACATTTTTAATTGTTTTGATGAGGGGAGATAAGATTGCTATAGGTCTAAAGTTATTAATGTCTGTTGAATTTCCTCCTTTGCACAGAGGGATAATGTGTGACTTTTTCCAGAGAGAGGGAACATGGGATTCCTAGAATGATCTATTTATAAGTATTGAGACAGGATAGTCAATGCTATTGGCTGCAATTTTAAGGCACTTGCTTGGTGGTTAATCAGCTGAAGAAGAGCATGGTTTAAGTTTGATTAATAGTAGATTTATATAGATTTATATAGGATGAGGGTTTATCTTTTTATTTTTTGGTTATTTATTACCAAAGCTATAATCTTATCAAGGTTTTATAGGCCTGAAATAATGAAAAACATTGAAAATGTCCACATAGGATGTCCTCCATTTCAAAAGGCTAGAATAAATCCTGGGTTCAGCAGTTCAGTGATACCCATGACTATTACTGAGGTCCTATTTGAGAGGATAGCCATAGATATTGTACATCCATTAGTAATTTCTAGTGATGGTTACCTGCAAATTCTGGTGATTACTGACTATGGTATAAAGTTTTCTAAAGCAGTACCTGTGAAAAGCCAGTTCTGAATCAACAGCCAATGAATTACTTTTACATTTCTTCAGGGTGGGGATACCTAAAGAGATACTCACAAACCTGGGTAACATATTTTTGTTAACAGTAATGCACCAGCTTTGCTAGTGTTTTAAAGTAAAACATGTAAGAACATCGGTGTACCACTAACCTCAAAATGATGGTTTAGAGTAGTGGTTTAATTGAGCTCTGAAGATTTTGTTAAAGAAGGGCAAAGAACAAGATGGCAAGGGCTGTGATCAGTTACTTCTTTACCACCTGTTTGCTGTAAGTGAGGTACCCCAAGATTCAACAAGATGTACTCCATTTGAGTTACTGTATGGGAGATGTCACTGAGGCTTGTTGGATATAGCTAAGGGAACTTTAGCGGAACAGAAAACCTTGTGTAAAATGCAATATAGCTCTTTACAGACTCACAAAACAGTTTAAAAATTATGTGAATACTGAAGGAAAATATGCAAAGGGCACAACAGCTGCAATGGAGGGTGTTTTACAAGAATGACAGACTCAGAGAATTTACAACAGGGGACAAAGTGTTAGTAACAGTCCTACTTACAGAGAATACATTTCCAGAAATATTGCAAAGGACCCTTTGAGATGACAGAGAAAGTAAAAAAAAATAATAACAAGATAAGACAAACTGGAAAGAAAAGACCAGAGCAGATATGATACATAAATGAGGTAAGAGCATGTAAACAGCTGAAACTTCTGTAGTCAGTCAGGTACTGAGGGACTTATCAATGGTATGGCTCTGGGAATCAGTCCTACCACTGCTGTTAAACTTTTGTAAGGTTCTGAAACAAGAAATGAGAAAATTCTTACTGAGTAACAGAGAGATATTTTCAGAGCTACTTCGTTTAACAAACTTGATTCAACATCATACTGTGATTGTGCCAGGGAGAAGGTAAACCTAAAACCATATGGCATACTAGTGTCCAAAAGAAAGGCAATAAGTGAAGAAGTAAGAAAGATGCTTAAACTGGTAGTTATTCAATTGTCCTAAAGTGTAGGGATTACATTGGTCCCGACACAAGATAGCTTCATAGGATTTTGCAAATCCTCCTGGAAACTGTAAAAGGTGTCCAGGTTTGATATTTGTCCCATGGATATAGTAGACAAGCTTATTTAGAGGCTAGGCAAGGTTTCTGACCAGCCTAAATTTGACCAAGGGGTATGTTATCCAGGTAACATGAATACTATAACAAGCAGGTTGTCTGGGTCCAGTAGCCCGCCTGAATAGTACAGAACCAGGACTTCTGTGCTGGGAGGCGAGGCCATTGCAGCATAGTGGATCTAAAGCAACTAAGAAAAATGCTATTTTGATGTAAAAATACTTGTTTGGGTATAGATATACTGATTTCCTGTGTTGCACTCTTTTGAATAGCTGTTAATACTACAAGAAATTTGATTTAAAGCACATGATACTTACTGAGCTGGAATATCTAGAGTAAACATTGTGGTATAACAGAGCACACAACAACAGAAAGTGAATGAAAGCATCTTAAAAGAGAGGACTATAGCCACCAAAATATTTATTTAGTTATTTATTTACCAGGAAGGTCCACTGGATCAAGAACCCATTTTTAGTGGAGGGCCGGGGAGAAAAGGTCCACAAAAAATACTACTGATGTACACAAATTTAACAAAGATAGTAAAGTATATGTTACATATATTACATGCAGAGATATATTACAGGACAATTCAAATTTCAGGTTAGATAAAAGCAATGTACAAGACAGAGAAGTTACTTATATAAATTCAGATTCATATTGTAGTAGGGTTTGAGGTTTACATTTGTGAAAGTAAATTGTGCATTTATGAGTAAGACAGGAATTCTATTACCAATCATATATCCAGTATGCCATATGATATTTCCCATATGTTAAGTAAGGGACAGGTTTAAGGTGGTTTATTAGTTTTACAGGTGCAATAAGGGTTATTTAGATAGTGTTTGTTAATGCTGATTTAAAGGTTTTTAAACAGTCAATTTGAGTTATGTGGGAGGGTAAGGAATTCCTGGGTTTAGCAATGCTGTGGGAGTATAGACTTTGTCCAGCTCTTTTGTTAGGTTTTCTTACATTTAAAAGTATTTTTCTGGAGGATCTCAGAGTTCGTACTGGAGTATAAGTATGTAGGATGGGAGAGAGTGCTGGGCAGGAGTTGGGTTTAAAAATAAGTTTATGGGCTAGTGTTAGATGGGTATAATTGAGATAGATGGAAAATTCGAGCCAGTTCAATTCTGAAATTGCTTGGCAATGGTGTTAATGGCTAAGCTATCCTGAGGCAAATTTAGCTGTTTTATAATAGCAGGATTGCAGTTTATTGCTAAGGGATGATTGAAGGTTAGTAAAAATGGCACTTCCATATAGAAGGGAAGGGATAAGTAGGGTACTGGCCAATTGCCAATTTAGTTTTGGTGTGGTTGTCTAGGTAGAGTTTATGACGGTAAAGTTTCCCTAGTTTGAAGTGAGTTTTCTTTATACTGTTGAGAATGTGTGTTTCAAAGGTGAGTTTGTCGTCATTATACCTAATAATTTTGCTGTATTCACAACTTCAATTTCAATATTATCTTGAGAAAAGATTCTGAATTGTATATTTGGTGGTTTTGTGGAGAAAAGTAATTGTTTTTTTTTTGGGGGGGGTTGACAGAAATTGTGCATTATTTAGCCAGGCTTCTATAGTTGTGAATGCTTTTTGAGTAACCATGAGGAGGTTTGCGAAATTATTGGAATTAGAGATGATTGTAGAATCATTGGCATATTGGATGAGACTGCCTTGTTGCGAAGCTTTGTGAAGATCGTTGATGAAGGTATTAAACAGTAAGGGTCCTAGAATCAATCATTGTGGGTCTCCTATATTATTTGCCTGATAATCAGATTGTTCATTGTGCCATCTGACTGATTGTTCCCTATTTTATTTATTTATTTGCATTTGTTTACCAGGATGGTCCACTCGGCCAGAAAGTACCCATTTTCAGTGGAGGTCTGGGGAGAAAAGCTCCACAGTGATTTATACAAAAAAATATACAAAAAAATACACACATCTGGCAAATACACCAAATAATGACAATGAACTAAGTCTTGAACAAAGTAATAAGACAATGCATGTTATAAATAAGTCCATCTACTGATACTACATAAAAAAAAAAAAAAGATAACTGTCTTGCATGGGAAAGAGAAAAACCTTTAACTGCAGTCAGGACTGTTGGTTGTTGCCAAACTATAGATTTACTGCATGAAAATTGAAAGATAAGGAACAGGAAGGATGCTGGAAGGCCCGAATGAAGAATTTACCAAAACCTGAGTTTTGAGGAAGGTAGAGACTGGAGATCTAAATCAATTGCAACACTTTTGTGTTTATTTTGCTTACAAGTGAAGTGTTGGCTTTGTTTTTCTTTTTCTTTTTTCTTTTGATGTAATACTATAACATGTGGATGAGCATATCTATTTCCCCAGGTCAGTAGAAGAGAAAAGCAACACCATGCAGACCTTTTTTGAAATAGCTCATTTTCATAAGGTCTTGGATGTAACAGATTATACACATGTTGTTATCAAGGCCCCAGCTGCTCCTTAGGGCCTGCAATACATCAATAGATAGGGCTTCCACTCCATGGACTGAGAGGTGGTCTGCAATGCTAAAGGGATTATTATATATAATGTGTCCATCTGCCAACTGACTCATGAATCACACATTACCACACATCTGACCTATACCAAACATTCCTGTGAGGGGACTTCAGTCAGGACTGTATGATTGGTAGATGTACACACATGATGAATAGAAAAGTCTATGTGCACAGATATCATGCAAGCAGCATGCAGGACACATATAATATGTTGAGCACTGTGTTACAGGCAATGCTGGTTATGTCCTAGAACCCAGTCTGGATACCCCAATATATATCCCATAGGCCTTGGAGGAAATGGAATATAACACAGCCAGTGCAGAAACAAAAAGCATAGTGGAGTATGTATGTGGACTACTGAAGGGATTATTTTGATGTCAAGACACCTCAGGAGGGGCACTGTAATACATTTCAGACATGTACAACAATATCTTTGTTGTGTGTACCATGCCACATAATGCAACATTGCACAAACAATGAAAGTAACAGATGACTATCATGTCAGGACCTTCTATACTAGTCATAACAGCAGCAGAAGGGTAGTGTAGAGAGTTAGAGGAGGACCACTTACAGAGGCTGGAGGGGTGGACACAGTGACAGGTGAATGCAATACTATGATATGTTGTAAGGTCATAGGACGCAAACACAGTAGCCACATACAGGTTGTTGGGAGTTAAGATCACATCTTCCACTGATGGAGTCGAACAAGCTGCCATGACATGACTGTTGCCAGTGCCTATTCTGTTGGTTTGCAGTGTTAGAGCTTGATGTGGTCTATTTCAGGGAAGCAGTACAGATACTGGACCATGTTCATGCACCACAATCAATTGTACCATGTGTTGATTCTAATGAATGCCATTACTTACAACCTGATCAACGCTCATGACTAGGATGACAAACTGTCTGCCCCAAGGGAGCAGAGAAGAGGTAGAATTACATGAACTTGCACATGCAAACTGATGAGGCATCCCAGGGTTTGAGCTGGAGGAATGCCATTGTTCATGAACTGGATGATTCCCACAGCTGTGGCAATAGGCTATGTGCCCACAGATGATTGTGATGCTGTCTCAACAATTGTCTGTGCATACGTTCATAAGAAATTACTACTCTAATGGCTCAAGAGCCCTTACAAGCCTAGCCATTATTACCCATATTTTACCCAGTTTTCATTTCCCAATAACTAGAGGATGTCTTAGGTTTGCGCCTATGCCTCTGAGTACTTTACAGATTGCCCTGTCCATAAGGGACATGGACACCACCTCAGGAGTGAATTTATGATTCCCCATCCATTCATCCAAACTGCATTTGAAGAGGCACATATGTGTTTCTCCAGCATGTTTTGTTCATGTCACAAACTATGTTTAGATCTTTACATTAGGTGGTCCTCATGCAGTTGTCTTGCAAATGTGTAACAGTTCCATCAGGGCTGGATATGAGAGTGCCTTGTACGTTAGGCATAGATCACCTCTTAATAGTTTGTAGGAAACACAGTAAAAAGATAGGGCTTTTAGTTGATCTGTATAGGAGATGTGTTTACAGCCTGTATTATTTATTTATTTATTTTTGGTAAGGAACCTCTGAGGCTGCTCCGGTTGTTGCAAGTGCCTGGTCAAGTACATGCCAAAAGGTGCATTGTATTTGATTATTGGTCAGATGAGGGCCAAGTGCAGTGGGACTATAACTTCCATGGATCTGGATGCCATGCCTTTACTTATAAGCTCAACACTGTGGATACATGGTGGTCAAAGTTCAGGCTACTATCTATTTGTGTACCTAGATCTCTCGCCTCTGAGTCCACACTTAGGAATGTGATATTAATGTTATAATTTGCTGGGGTATTTGACATCCCAAAGGGTGTGATTATGCATTTTTTTTTGTTTTGCATTTAGTTTTAGGCCTTGGCTCTGGCACCAATCATTTGTCTGAGTCAAACCCTTCTGAAGGATATCTACATCACTGGAGATTCAGTGATTGCCCCTAGCTTGCAGTCATCATCAACTTGGTAAGCCAAAGGCCTTCTATGTTAGCCTTGACTTCAGAGAAGTATATTCTGAACATGAGAGGTCCCAGCACTGATCCCTGTGACACAACACTAGTAACTGGCCTCTTTTATTTAGAGTCTCTCACTCTAACAACGTGTCCTGTATGTGAGACATTTGGCTATCCATCTGGTGACGTAGGGATTTATGCCTAGATTTGTGAGTTTATCTAAAATACCCTATTATGGAATTGTGCCAAATGCCTTAACCTGAACAAGGTTGTCAATGTGCACTGTTTTACCCTTACCCATGACCCAGGTGACTTTCTCAAAGAAGTCCATCAGCTTGAGCAGGCATGACCTGCCCTGACAAAACTGAACTGGGTTGGTTTCCTATATTGCTCCTATGTTGTTATTTATCAGGCCCATGATTATTCTTTCCATGACCTTGCATATAAGACGAGTCAAACTTATGGGTCTGTTGATGGTTCCACTTTATGCAGAAGGATGACTGTTGCTGTCCTCCACTCTACAGGGACAAAGCCAGTTTAGAGGTTGTGGTTAAACAGAAATCCTAGTGGGTGGGATAGGTCCTGTTTCAAGCTATTTAAGAGGCATCCTAGGATATTGTTGGGACCCATCAAAGCTGTGTTTTTAGCTTTAGAAAGCACAGTGGCAACCTGTTATTTTGTGATAACTGGTAGAGGAATGGTTTAGGGCATTTCTTGGGCGATCTGGAGAGATGATCCACCACTTGTGTCCTTTTGTGTTTTTTGTTGTTTTATCTGGAAGTATTGGTTCCTGATTCCTTGGGAGGTAACTGGAGGTGATGGGGAGGTAACATTTAAGCTGAATTTATCAGACAGCAGATTTGCTATATCTTCTTGTTTGGTATAGGTGATACCATCTACAACTAACCCCACACATTGTTGGATGTTGCCCTTACGATTGCAGACATAACTTAAACATTCCTTATGGTTATCCTTAGCTTGGGAGGCTATTTTTGCCCCAAGAGTTCTTTTTAAAGACTTGATTAGTCCTCTGATTTGCTTGTTTAGACTAGTGAAGGAGTTTTTGCTCTGTTGTGTACATTCTGTCTTAATTCTAGGCAAAATTTTCTTTCTTTTGTTGTACAACCTATTTATACCAGGAGTCCACCAGGGTGGCTTGTTTTTGCAGTTTGTCCTAGGCTTATTTTGGTTTGGTACTGCTATTTCTATGTAGATGTTTATATGGTAATGCAGGGATTTTGTGTACACCTCCAAATAGGCTTCTGTGTTTTCTGGGTTTGGAGGAGCTTGGAAATTAGCTGTGCTGTCACTTAATAAGATGTAGTTTGCCTTAGAAGAGTTCTTAAAGGTGTTGAGCTTAGTTAGGGGTTCTAGTTTTATATTTATTTCAAGGGATACTGCTCTATGATTGGATCTAACCAGTGAGGACATGATACGTGGGGTGAGGTGGGGGGTGCAACGCTCTCACATATTTGTGAGTACCAAGTTTAGGATATTTGTACCTCTAGTGGGAGTGTAGGTGAGCTGCTCCAGGGCATTTGCATTAACAAAGTCTAGAAATCTTTAGCCTGCATATTAGTGGTTGTGCATGCTTCACAGTTAATGGAATGGTAGTTGAAATCCCCCATGAGTATGGTATTGGGCTGAATGGTATGTTATTCTAGTAAATTCAGGTATGAGGTATGGTTTTCCTGGGTCATGGTAGGGGACTTGTAGGTAGCGAGGATATGGTAAGTGATTTTTCCTATGGTTATTCGGACATGGAGTAGCTCAAGTGTGTCATATTGTTTGACCAGTCTTGAGGTGTGCATATCCTTTATGTAGATGGATACACCTACACCTTTTGTCTTTTTATGTGCAGTGGGTGGTTGGAATGCATGAAAGGCATTATGGCTTTGCACTGTTAGGGTGCTTTCCATGGCTTTGAGCTATGCCTCAGTAACTGCACAGACGTTAACATTCTCCAGTGTGAGGAGTGTGTCTAGGAAGTGTAGTCTTTTGTTGAGACTCCTAGCATTAAGAAGTAATATGTTTAGTGTAGCTTGAGTAGATTTTGTTATGCTAGAAAGTTTGTCTGTTTGATAATGCCTAAAAAGGCACTATAGGGGTGGATAATGTACTGACCAATATCCAAAAGTCTAGTTGTGACAGGTGAAGACCATCCCTGGCAAAGCTGTATGGCATGTCAATCATGTTCTTCCAGGCTGACAAATATTGGACCCCTTTGGAATGTCACCAGTAGCTAAGGAAATTATTAAAGTCAATCATTTTTTTGCTGGTATTATGGCATCATTCTTGCAGATGGTAGAATGCTGCACAGTGCTAGGCTCATACCTGCCTGTGACACATATTCTGAGAGCTCAATCATGTCTCTCTTTATATAGTCTGGAGAGGTACATCTCAGGTCATTTATACCCACATGTAGTACGAGTGAGTCATACTGATACTTGGGATTTAGTGAAATGAGTGCTTGCATTATCTGGTGAATCATGCCCCTGACAGGCAACTGACTTTCTCCTTATCTGGCTTGGTGAGAAGGACATCAGCGTGTCTCACAATGGAGTGTCCTATGACCAAAATATTGGGTTGTGTGGAGATATGCCTTATAGGCTTGGTAGTTGAGACACTATGAGATGAGAGGTGTCTTATTTTTATGCATGCAGAGTTTCTGAGGACTGCGTCTGGGTAGCCTTTGAGGTTTAGGTAAGTTACAAGTAAACACCACCACATATGTATGTCTATGTGTCTGATCCTTAGTAAGTACTGTGAGTATTGTGTATGTGTATATGTGTGTCGCTGACAACCTGTATGGCAGTTTTTTTTGTGTCTGTATGTGAGGCCCATGTGATATATGCAAATGAGGGGGCATTTGCATATATCCCATGGGCCTCTATTACAGGAGATTTGAGTATCACACAGTGAAAACGCTGGCTTGGCTAGGATTTTCTTGTAGTGTTTACTAATTGAATAATACTTGGGGAATACATGGGAAAAATGAGATGAGTTGATCTACTGTCCAAAAGGACAGATGCTTCAGTTTTGCTATGTAAGCCTTTATTGTATTTTTTAATACTTTATTGCTGACCCTTTCTTGTCAATGTTCAGATTTCCTCAACAGAGCAAGGCAACTATGGAATACAGTAGTCAGACTGACAAAATGTCATATAAAAATCATATTTGTGATGAATTTATTGAATGCAGCATCCATCAAAAAGGGTATTACAAAGAGGGATATCTATTATGCCAATATGCAGCAACCCTATAGGTCATTTACAATAACGGTACATTTGAAGGAGGCACAATCCGAAGTATGGAGTTACTGGTTCTTTTTTCACTCAAAACCACAATCAGCCAACTACCATTCCCTTAATACATCCCTGGAATTTTGCTTACTGATAACAAGAAATCTAGCCACTAGTGCAGGAGTACTTATTTTAGGCTGGAATGGTTGATTTTATTGTAGTTTCTTACCATAGCAGTAAGAATGATCTACAATAATCAGTACAAGTGTACATATCTGAGGTTGTCATATTAGAGTTATCCCATGTCACTGTCATAAGGATAGGTATGATCAGCTGAGGACTTGCCAATTAAGAGAGCAGTAACACAAATACTGTGAACTAGTGCAGTCTGGGCCATAAGGGATCTAAAGGAACCATGTTTGTCTGGTTCTGTTTGGGTTCCAGGTGGAGCACAGTAGGGAAAACATACACCTGCTTTCTTTTCCAAGACCTAGAAGAGGAATGTTAGATATATCTCTATCTATTCTGAAACACTTGACAGAAATTTGTTAACTTGGTGTTCTACTGAGATACAAAGATGACCACTGTGGGAGGCCTACATGCTCCTTAGCACCCAGTGGTTGTTCAGTTTCCACTTGTGAACTTGACTAGATTGTCTGGAAGAGTGGTTAAGAATAGTTTTTACTCTCCCTTTCCTACCTGCTGAAGAAATTTAGCTCAATGAATGTCAGCTTATTAAGTTACAACTGTTTGATGTTTGTTTGCTAAGAGCACTTCTCATTGTTTAATGGGTTAGTGAGATTGTTGTTGCACCTGTTAAGTACAGCTACCCGTTCTAGGATTTTATTTTCCCCCATACTTGTGCATCTATGGAGCTTGGTAGGGACAGGGATGTCCCACATTGGAGATACAGGGAGGATCCCCGCCCCGCTAAAAGAAAACAGATTTGTGTTTTTGCCTTGTTTATTAGTCAACTAGTGATCAGTCAGTTCTTTCACAAAAGAGTCAGGAATAATGGTTTGAAAGGAAGTGCAAAAAGTATGGTCTTCTATCAACCAGTCATTTTGCAAAGACTGTATGAGTTGGAGAGACATAAAAAGGAACAAACTCTTGAGTCCCCTGCCTCTGTTTTATTGACTACTGAGGGAGACACAGAGCAAAAAGTGTGTTTATTAGGGTCATTCCACCATAGTGCTGTCCATGCCAACTCCATTGTAGCATGACCCTTTGAGGTGGTGTGTGACTGTCATAGCTTTACAAATGACTTGTAACTCCAGAAGACTGAATGAAGTAAACAATCTTCATATTTTTCAGGAATGCATTATTAATGAACATTTTGTTTGTATTCTGGAATTAACAGCAGTATCCACCCTATTAAGTGATCATAAAGGGTCACCAATATAACACTATTCTTCAGACATCCGTGATTAAAGCAGGCTGACATAGAACGAGAATTTGGAGCCACTGAGGTTGCACTTTATCACTGTAGGCAGATAATATAGAAAGGAGCCCGTGGGGCAGTACAAACTGTGGCTGCTACCTATCACATTGTCTCTGTCATCTATAAGACTAATGCATGTCTCCATTTCAGAAGAATGTTCATCAAAGTGATTTCTCTGTCCCTGAAAAGAAAAGACTTTAGCTTGTGATTTAACTATTAATGGTGGTATAACATGAAGGATCCAAAATGATTGCAGAAAAAAAAAATACCAACAGTTAATTACTTCTTTAACATTTGTTAAACAGGTGGTCAATCAGATAAGTACTAAGTATAAAATTAAGGCATATTTTGAAAATGTACACACATAAGCACAAAGTTTGAAGTACAGACACCATTAAATAAAATAAGTAGTTCAAACGTACAAATAATGCCAACACTGAATAAAATAGGAATTTGAATAACATAGTAATATAAGCATAATGCTTAGCAGATAACATTTGCAGATAACAATAACATTTAGCAGGGGCCTGAAAACAGAACTGAGAAAGAAGAAAAAAGAAGAGAAAGAGAGAGAGAGATGAAAAATATTGTCTTTCCTTTTTATGCTACTTTCCTATTCTTGCCTTTATTTATTTATTTGTTTGTTTATTCAGTTTTTATTTTGTTACTCCAGTTCCTAGTAGATGTAGATGTAGAAGTAGAGATAAGCAGGTAACAATGCCAGGTGTATCTCTGAAGCAGTTAAATGGGAATGGAGAGACTTCTTGAAAGATGTAAGATTATCTGCCTGTTTAATTGCTTCACGCTGAGAGTTTCAGCAGGTAGGTCATAGTTTGCAGGAGGATATTTCACAGCTGCAATGAATGAATTAAGAATTATGGAAGGAGTATGTTTTTTATACACAATTTATTGAACACTGGATGACTATCTCTGACTGAGAAGTTTGAATGTCAGAGCATTAAGAAGGAATGTAGCTTTATCATTCACAGGTAGCCATTTTCGTTTGCTAAGAGTTAGACAATATTTGTTGGAGTGGAGAATGAATCTGAGTATTTGATTTTCAGCATACTTGAGCTGAGTGATATTGTGGGAGGATCCCATGGCTATGCTAGGCACTCCATGTTTAAGCCTAGGAAGCTGTGCATTTATGGTATGTATATCTATTGTACGGTATGGATCGTCTGGCTTCAATGGTAAGAAGATACAGATCATTTAAGAAAGTCTTATAAAAATGTAAAAAAAATGGGGAATTTGGAATTTGGGTTTCATCATGTTTATTAAAAGTAAGATACTGGTCTCAAGAACTGCCCTACTAGCTACATGGATGCATTATACAAAGTCCAGGGGGGTATGAGAGGTTCTTTTTTTGCCATATCAAAGAGATAGTCTACTTATGTTAGACCTTGCCCAATGACGAGCTCTTGGTCTTCTTCATAGCCCATCTTGATAGTGACTTTTGAATTATCAGCATTTGTACTAAGTAATTGGTAGCTCTGACAGAGAAATAATGCATGCATTTTCAAATCCTTCTGTTTTGCTGTACTTTCTGTGGTCCTGTTCTTTCTGTGACCCTCTACTCCTTGTTACTGGTGTGAGGGTGAGAGAAGACCAAGGTTCATCTCAGAGGCCCTAAATCTGAGAAGAAAAATGATCACCCACTGAAGGAGTCATTGAGAATGGATACTTTTGTCAGGAGGAGATCAGTACATTTTGTTAGCACTTTGCTGTGCTTATTGTTTAGGTGGCATCAAGCAGCATATGTTATACCTTTGTAAGAACCCAGTAAGGATAGGAACATGCAGATTCCCCTGAGGTGCTGCTTAGCCCTGTCAACCTGTTTCTGTCAGCCTTGTGCTTGTTGCACAGAATGTAAAGTTTTCTTTATTGATTGTTAATTAGGTGCTGTGTTGGCGGTATCATCTTAAGGGTAAGAAAATTGGGTTAAACATACATTTACAGAGGAAAATAAGCACACGTGAAGGCAATCAATCTTTGCTTCCTCCTTTATCACAAAGCACATGGTCATGTGACCTCTCTTGACCTCTCCACACCAACAACGTCAGTGTAAGAGCACACATACGATCATTCGCTCTCTTTTATTATTATCAGCCAACACCCCCACTTGCTCTTACGCTGTATACAAATACATTTTAAGAACATATTCTTGGATAACTTTTCCTTCACATTCCAAATATGTAATACATGAGCTTTTCAATCTTCGATTTCGTAGCAGGTTTAGTAAAGACATCTGCAACCATGTCCATTTTTGGGCAATATTCAATGCTTATTTTGTCATCATTAAGTGCTGACCTGACAAAATGATACTTAATGTCAACATGTTTACATCTCTGTCGGCTTACTGGATTATTCGACAAAGTGATTACTCCTTGATTTCCTCAAATATTGTTACTGGCACACACTTGCACTCTCCATCCATTCCACTCGATAGCTGCACAAGGTACAGACTCTCCTGTGTTGTTGCTGCCAGTGCCATGTACTCTGCCTCACATGTAGATAAAGCCACCGTTTGTTGCTTCTTAGATTTTCATGAAATAATAGGCCCGTCTCTATTGAGGCTAAAGCAATAACCTGTTGTACTATGTCTATCGTTTTGATCTGTTATACAATCTGCATCACTGTATGCTATAAGTTGAAGTTTCCCTTCACTTTTCTTGTAACACAGCTTTCTGTCCAATGTACCTTTTAATTATCTTAACACATGTTTGGCTAGTGTTAAATGAGATTCACTCGGTTGTGACAAATATTGTGAAAGTTTACTGACAATCCAGCTAAGATCAGGTCTCGTGCTTGTCATAACATATATCAAACTACCCACAAGCTCACAATATTTTCTTGGATCTGTAGATTCACTGTCACATTCAAAGTTTGGTTTTGTTTGGAAGGGGTACTTCTTACTTTACAATTAGACATACCAAATTTCTCAAGAATTTTCGTAATGTACCTCTTTTGGTTCATCTTTACATCACCACTATTCTGGGTAAAATCAATGCCTAGAAAATGTCTTAGCTTTCCCAGCTCTTTCATTTTAAATTTAGCTTTGAGGATTTATTTTATATTGTTTAGTGATTCATTGTCACTAGCTGCTGTAATGAGATTGTCAACCCATATAATTAGAACTGTTTTCTCATTTTCAGCTTGTCTAGTGTATACACAATGGATTGCGGGGTTTTGGATAAAACTATTTTCACAAAGATAATCGTGCAACATTTTGTTCCAGTTACGCCCTGATTGTTTCAATCCGTACAATGATTTATTCAGTTTATAAACCAATTTTTCATCATTATTTGATTTCTTTTCAAAACCTTCAGGTTGCTCCATATACATTCACAGTCAATAGGAGCATGTAAATTGGCCGTTTGTACATCCTTCTGGTGCAATTCTAAATCGCACTGAGCTGCCATCTGCATTAGACTTCTTACAGATGTCATACTTGCAGTTGGTGCAAATGCTTCATTATAATCTGTACCAGTGACTTGACTGTAGCCTTTAGCTACATATCTATCTTTGTAAGTCTCAGTATTATCTGCATTGTCTTTTACCGTGAAAACCCACCTACCCCCCACTGCATTTTTATCTTCCGGCAGTGTGGTGAGTGTAAATGTGTTGTTTTCCTTTAAAGACTTAAGTTCCACTTTTATAGCTTTGACCCACTTTTCCGAGTTAGACAAAGTCATAGCTTCTTTAAAGCTCTGCAGTGTGTTGCATATTAATCGGTAACAATAGTCAACATTAACTGTCACATAATCTTCATTTTCAACTTTACACTCATAGTCCTTCAAGTATGCAGGTGGTTTTCTCTCTCGTTTAGAGTAGTGTGTATCCTGCCTTTCCTCTTCTTGCCTTATTTTTGTGTTTTGACTGAAAGCTTTTGATTCTGACTTAACATGCACACTTCTTCTGGTATTAAGATCTTCATCTATCACTTCTGGGTCTGTCTGAATCTGGCATTCAGCTACATTCTTAGTAAAGAACTTGACTAACCTGTGTCTAAGGACCCTTCCTGTGTCAAGATAATGGACCAGATATGATGGGCTGTTTTTATCATATCTGACAAAAATCCCCTTATCACATTTTGGGTGTAACTTCTTTTTATCTTGTCAGTCTGCATAACACACTGATCCAAATTCTCTCATCCTTGAAAGATCAGGTTTCTTCCCTGTTAGCATAAAGAATGGGGTCTGCCCCACATGCCTGTTATAACATCTGCTGCGAATAAAAGCAGCAGTCATTACTGCAAATGTCCACAACTCTTTAGGTAAGTCACTCTCTATTAACATACACCTTGCCATTTCTAACAGTGTTCTCCAGTTTCTCTCTGCCGTCCCATTCTGATGGGGTGAGTAAGGTGCGGACATTTCGCGTCTTATAACATTTTTACTCAGTAGTGACTGAAAGTCTTTCAACATGAACACAGTGCCATTATCTGATCTGATACACTTTACCTTCCCATAAGGAGCTGAATTTGCAATAAACTTTTCAGTCGCCTTGACTGTATCACTCTTGGCTTTCATAAAGTAGACAAATATTACACCCGAGTAATCATCAGTAAATGCTAAAATGTACTTAAAGCCACCTTTTGCTACTGGCTCAATTGGGCCTGCCAAATCAGTATGGACTAGTTCAAACACAACCTTTGCTCTTTCATCTGGTTCTCTGTTTCTGCTCTGTACAAATTTCCCTTGCATACAGGTTTCACAATCTAGGTTAGATCTCTCAGCTTTACCTTTAATTTTCATTCCTTTTACCACTTTTTCTAATTTTGACACATCTTCGAAATTACAGTGACCAAGCATTTTATGCCATGCTTGAATGTCATAACAGCTCTGAGATGCATCGTAATGTATCTCACTATTGTTTTCTTCATCATATGTGTCTAAAAAATAGAGTCGATCACACTCAATTATGTCAAACCTGGTGCCATTTTTATATGTGTCTAAATAATAGAGTCGATCATACTCAATTATGTCAAACCTGGTGCCGTTTTTGTATGTGTCTAAATAATAGAGTCTATCACACTCAATTATGTCAAACCTGGTGCCGTTTTTATATGTGTCTAAATAATAGAGTCTATCACACTCAATTATGTCAAACCTGGTGCCGTTTTATATGTGTCTAAATAATAGAGTCGATCACAGTCAATTATGTCAAACCTGGTGCCGTTTTATATGTGTCTAAATAATAGAGTCTATCACACTCAATTATGTCAAACCTGGTGCCGTTTTATATGTGTCTAAATAATAGAGTCTATCACACTCAATTATGTCAAACCTGGTGCCGTTTTTATATGTGTCTAAATAATAGAGTCTATCACACTCAATTATGTCAAACCTGGTGCCGTTTTATATGTGTCTAAATAATAGAGTCTATCACACTCAATTATGTCAAACCTGGTGCCGTTTTATATGTGTCTAAATAATAGAGTCTATCACATTCAATTATGTCAAACCTGGTGCCGTTTTTATATGTGTCTAAATAATAGAGTCTATCATGCTCAATTATGTCAAACCTGGTGCCGTTTTTATATGTGTCTAAATAATAGAGTCTATCACACTCAATTATGTCAAACCTTGTGCCGTTTTTATATGTGTCTAAATAATAGAGTCTATCACACTCAATTATGTCAAACCTGGTGCCGTTTTATATGTGTCTAAATAATAGAGACGATCGCACTCAATTATGTCAAACCTGGTGCTGTTTTTATATGTGTATAAATAATAGAGTCTATCACACTCAATTATGTCAAACCTGGTGCTGTTTTTATAGATAAGTTGGTCCCGGCCTTGTTTAAAGTTGAGCGAGGCCCCTTTGGACGGCTCTGCCTTAACAGAAAAAATGCTTTGTGGATATGTCGGGATATACAGCGTCTGAGTCATCATCACCTTTACTTTGTGCCCCTCTGTGTCTAGCAGCCATACCTCTGCATTACCTCTCTTCTGTGCTGCCCCACAGGTTCTCATTCCATCAGCTAATTCCACAATGTGTTCCTCCAGTTGGAAAGTTGCATCAAAGTATTTAATCTTTTTCAGGTCGTTAATTATGTGCGACATGGCACCAGTGTCCACCATTAATCCCTTCTGTTTTAATTCACGAATTTGATGCTCATTTATTCTGAAGACAAATGTGTGATCATCCGTGTCAGTTGCTTGTTTCACATTATCTTTCTTCTTTCGTCTACAGTTACTGTCCTTGTGGCTAGAATTTTTACACAAACTACACCACTGTCTCTGGCCTTTATATTCTCTCCAGCATTCTCATGCCTTGTGTCCCTTCTGGCCACAGCTGTAGCATCTCTGCTTTTACTCTTTCCCCAAGGCCACTCGCTTTCATCACATTATCATTACTTACATTGGCATTAAATTTCTCAATATGTTCATAGCTTCTCAATCTTGTTTTGAACTCGCCAAAGCTCAACTTATCATTATCTTGCATGATGTGTACTACAAATGGTTTAAAAGTTTCAGACAACCCTTTCAGAATCATCGCAATTAGTAATCCATCACTGAGCTTCTCCCCAGAATTTCTAAGTGCCGTAATGGCCATCTAAGCCCTAATAGTATAGCCTGTGACACTTTCACTGATGGCCTTCTGGAGGCTTGTTAATTCGGTGTATAGGCTAATTACCCGTGGCATCCCTTTCCCAGCATAATGGTCTCTAAGGATCTGAAGCACTTCTCTACCATCATCTGCGGCCTCTCTCATGACGAGGGAAAAACTTTTGTCATCTAAGAACTGTATAAGTTCTGCATATGCCTCCTTATTTTTCTCAGCATCGTCGTCGCCTTCCTCCTCATTCTCATCGTCCTCTGCATCCTGCTGCACATTTTGCAAAATGGCATCTTTAAGCCCTAGCAAACGCAGGTGCCCCAGAAACTTTGTCTCCCACAACTCATAATTCTTCTCATCTCTGTCGAAACATAGTCTATGCCATTGGATTTCTACTTCCCTCCTGGGCCCATAACCTGTTGGCGGTATCATCTTAAGGGTAAGAAAGTCAGGTTAGACATACATTTACAGAGGAAAATAAACACAGGTGAAGGCAATCAATCTGATTAAAAACGGAAACAACCCTTGCTTTCTCCTTTATCATAAAGCACATGGTCATGTGAGCTCTCTTGACTTTTCCACACCAACGGCGTCAGTGTAAGAGCACACATCATTCACTCTCTTTTATTATTATCAGCCAACATGCTGACCCCTAGTGACTAGGAAGACTTATCAGCCAGCACTTCTGAAGCTGTGTTCCAGGATGAATGATCATACTGTACCAGTGAGTCAGGAACTCCTTTTTTCTAAAAAAGGAGGCTGGAGGTTTGTGTGTCCACTTGTGGGAGCATTGTCTGGTTTCCTTTAATGGTTTCTTATTCCCATTCTTGCTTTGCTAATTTGAAGAAGAATAAAGACTAGACTTCCAACAATGCACTGTATTTCTTTTGCTTCATATGCATGCTGTGTGCATATATAGGCATCTGGGCCAAGTACGGGTAGCATCTTCTCTGTTACCTGTCATATAGATGTAAAACGCTAAGACGACAGGTGGGAGGTTGGTGCAATGGTTAAGGTGTTTACCTTACAGACACAAGGTACAGAGTTTGATTCTCACATGAGATAACTGGCTATGCTAAAAATGGCCCATAAGGCAGTTAGCCTACTACTAATCTGTGAACCTGTGAACGAATGGAATGCAAAACTGAAGGAAGACAGGATGGAACTGAGTACAGATAAGACAGTTTGTAATGGCAGAAAATGGGGAGATCAGAAGAAGCTGAGAATTAACAACAAAAGTAAAAGTTCTCAGTGGTGAAAACAGCCAAATCCAAGCTAAATCACCCTAGGGACCTGACAGAACCCATTCAGGATGAATGGAACTGATCTTAAAAGGAGTAGCTTGAGAGCAGGTTGCGGTTCAGGATGGATAATGAACCTTAGCTTCTATTCAGAAGTTCCAGTGCTTTCGTATTAGATCCATTCAAATATTCAAAACCAGTCAGGTTGAGTCTGTATTAATTTAAATAATCTTTTTTCAGATTAAGAATTGAGATAGAAGAGAAAATAGTGCAATGGGTTAGCAGCTTCAGGTATTTGGGAGGGGATGAATGAGGAGAAGGGAAGTCTGAATGAAGAGATCAAAGTTACAATTAGAGGGGCTGTAGCCAACTGACAGAATGTCAGGGGTAGTATGTGACAGAAGAATGCCAAATAAGCTGAAAAGTAAGGTGTACAAAACTGTGGTATGACAGTATTACTATATAGTACAGAAACTTGGACATTGAAGGCAGAGCAGTTGTGAAAGCTAGGGTGATGGAGATGAAGTGCTTTAGATGGTTGGCAAGATGCACACTGTGAGACAGACAAAGAAATAAGGACATAAGAGCAGAGGCCCAGGTAGCTCCAACTGCAGTGAAGGTCAAAGAGGACAGATTATGGTGATTTAGGCACATGTTCTGAAAAGGTGAAAAAGTCGGGAAAAAGGCAAGAGGAAATGGGGGCATCCAGCAAAGACAGATGGATTTGTGAAAGAATACCTGCAACAGTTAGGTGTGACTATTAAATAAGTTTGATCCCATGTAGAAAATAGGAAAAAAGTGGTTGATGATGATGGTGGTAGTGTTCAGCCTTCATGCTGTTGTTATGATATTGAATTTGTGTATTGCTCTTTTACTAAAGTAGTTATGAACTGTATCAAACTATAGTTGTGTACTACTCTTGGATCATTGCTGTGCGTTATTATACTGTCTCTTCAGTTTTCATACTTTTGCTGTTATATTGAATTCATGGGTTCATAGGTATATAATAGGCTAACAATCTCTAGGACCTTTAAGCCTAGCCATCCATCCCAAAAGTATCCCATGAGCTATCGTACCTTAGAGGTTATTTTAAGGGGTATATGTTAGGGCATGCTTTAATGGCTGCTCTGTTGATCAGAGACATTGGTGGCAGACCAGGGTGAATTTCTGATTTCCTATCCACTGGTCCAAGTTGTACTTGAATAGGGTTAAGGAAGGGCTCTGCTTCACATGGATGGGAAACCAGTTCCAGATCAGATGGATACTCTGTAATACATACCTGTTCCTCCAACATATCCTAAGTAAGTAGCAAGTAAAGTTTACATCCTTAGATCTATAGTACTGGTGTTGTTTGTTTTGTGGATATGTAAAAGGTCCATCAGAACGGGATCCAAGGATGCCTTGTATGCCAGGCATAAATCACCTCTTAGCAGTCTGTAGGAAACAGAGTACAGAGATAGGGCTTCGAGGAGATCTGTAAAAGACATTGTGTTTATGCGCTGTATTCCTTTTGTGAGGAACCTCTGTGGGCATTCCAGTTATTGTATGTGCTGATTAGGTGCATACTGAAGGGGGCATTATACTCAATGATGGGTCTGATGAGGGCTGCGTACAGTGGCATGATGACTTCCCTGGACTTAGATGACATGCCCTTACTTATAAATTGATTGACATAGATTGATTTTCTTACTACTGTAGACACATGTTGGTCGAAAGTCAGGTTACTATCTGCATGAAATTTGGAATCACTAACTACTGTATCGATGTTTAGGGGTGTTTTATCATTGAAGTATTTTTCCTGGATGGCCAACTTCCCAAAAGGTACTATTATGCATTTCTTGTCACTGAATTTAGAACCAGTCATTTGTCTGTGTTAGGTCTTCTTGTAAGATGTTAGTGTCTTGGAGGTTTTCTCCAATTACTCCTAGCTTGCAATCATCTGCAAACTTCATAAGTCAGAGGCCCTTGACATTGACCTTGACTTCTGAAAAAATAGATGTCAAAGAGGAGTGGACCCAGCAATGAGCTCTGCAGGACTTAACTGGTGACCAGCTTCTTGGTGGAGGTGGTCTCTCCAGTCCTAACTTCCTTTGTCCTGTCTGTGAGCCAGCTGGCTATCCAGCAAGTTATGTAGGGATTTATGCCTAATTCCTTGAGTTTGTTTACAGTGTATGAGTGGGGCATTGTATCATATGCCTTAGTTAAGTCAAAGTAGGCAAAATGCACCAATTTGCCTTCATCCATTGCTTGGGACCTTCTCAAGAAAGTCCACCAGGTTTAGTAGGCATCACCTTCCTTTCACAAAACCAAACTGCCATCCTTCTTATGTAACTCTCTGGAACTGAACTATATCTGTGCACTACTCTCAGATTAGAGCTATATTTGTGCGCTACTGTAAGATTAGAAGTATATCTGTGCACTACTCTCAGATTAGAGTTATATTTGTGCACTACTGTCAGATTAGAACTATATCCATACACTACTGTCAGATTAAACTGCTTTCCATAATTTCTCCCCTGTAAATTCAAGTAGTTGCTGCCTCAGTGTCAGTATATCTTTCTCTCTCCTAGTACATTTCCTCCACACCATGGTTTATCTTCCCAACATACCTTCTTTGTATACTGACTAAATTGGTTCAATATATCATCATCATTGACCTGGGTAATGTGACTCACTTGGCAAACATGGAAGCCCAGTTTACCATTATAACTTATGTTGCCTGCCGCATTGTAGTTGGTATTCTGAGAAAGAGTAGGGACTGCCTAATGTCCACAGGATTTGTGAGAGGTGTAATTATCTATATAATCTGCAGATTACCCTCTCACTTATACAAATGGTGCATGAGCAGCACGTAAACTCACACATACCTCTTCAAGATCACAGTAAACTAATATATAATAAGGTAGCACAAAAAATTATAGCTTGAGCCTCCAAGAATCAGGATGAAAGATCCTCAGTAGCAATCCGATAACTCAGCTGTGTCATGCTCACAACTCCGTGAATCACCATACTGCAGACTACAAACCTTCCCTGTCACTAAGTCTGCATGAAATATCCTAGTAATTGTTGACTTTATTATCAGGCACACTGACTCTACACTCACTAGGCTGGAAAATGAGAAGATGATAGATGGCATTTTGGTGCAATAATCCCTGATATAATGAGGGCCTTACATACCTCAAACAGGAAACTATAACTACAACCTTGCAGTGGTTCATATAGGCCTGAATAACCTGAGAAATTCAACACAGAAGGACATGCATAGCGACACATTGGAACTTATTATGCATGTTACAAATGCAGTTAAGACTCTGGGTCAGAGTGGAATCCTACTTTCACCCAGAATGATGCTCATATGCAAAGACAAGATAATTGACTTTAATAACTGGTAACAGCATTCAAAAAACAGTGTACCGCCACTTCCACAGTAGAAATGTTATAGGTTATTAGAGTCAAGAATTAATGACAGTAGAGGCATTCATTCCTATGCAGCTTGAGAAATTCAGCACTTGTTGATGGTCCAGAAAGAAAATTAGATACCTGGTATAACCTGCAGGTATTAGTATGGTGATCTTCAATGCGACAACCATGTAGATCTCTGTGCATGGGAAGCAGAGGCAAGGCAGCAAGGCCCTGAATGGTGTTGTAAGTGGAAAGCATTGTACTTTTCTGTCGGGTACTGCTCTTGTGACTCACATATATTTGTCTAGGTCAGCACTGCAGGTATATGTGGACTGCTTTCTGGTACTTCAAAGCCAGGTGGTGCTAGTGGTGGTGACACTGAGTGTAACATGCCCATTACATTTATTGTGGGTTTCTGCAGAGATCTCTTATTTGATTGGCTATGGTGCACCATCTCAGGATACCTGCACATAATATGGCATCTTCCTTGTGTAAACAGGGCTATACTTATGTATAGATATGTTAACATATGCACAGGAGACACACATCTGTCTTTTACCAGTCACTCAGCTAATGGGACATACATATGAGACTGTGGTTTGTATGTGCTGTTATGACATCTTACCTTACATATGTCACAGTTCTCTGATGTGGTCCTTTCACTTTTAGCATAAGCAGAGTGACATATGAATCATACTGCCAACTGCTCAAGACAGGAGACACCAATGGCCAGCCAGGGTAGATTCCACTCACAAATACTGATGTGTGCTTTAAATATGCTCAGTCCATTGTGAAGATAGTTCCACTTATGGTAAATGTCCCACTGTCTCCTCTCTTCAGGTCCAGATGACAAATGTACTCAATAGGCAACTCAACCACGTCCTTTACTTATGAAAGAAATAGCTGAGGTGAGTGAGAGTGATGAGACAGAGAGTGCCTTGTGTGATGGTGAGGGTGAGAGGTTCCTGGCCCCAGCCTAGCAGGTAGCCTACAGATTTTTTAACCTGGTCAATCTCAAATATCTGGTTACCAGGTAAGGCTGTGGCCCACTCCACCAACATGCATGATCCCCCATAGTTCATAATAACATCTCTCAGGGAAGCAGCATAACGTCTGCCTCATCAGCCCTGAGAGATGTTATTATGAACATCTCTCATGTCTGCCTCCCCAGTCCTGATAGATGTTCATAATAACATCTCTCAGGGCTGGGGAGGCAGACATTATGCTTCTGCTCATACCCCACCCTATCCCCACCTGGTGTGACCCCTTCCTCTTGTATCTCATCCTGTTCTCAGTGCATTGTACAAAGCTCTCCATTATCATTTATCTGGCCTCTGTCTTTGTCTGTCCATCCCATGTTCATCCTAAAGTGCACAACCACTCCTGCTTGTCTGTGCTGTTCTTTGTGTGTTTGCTTGCCCCCACACACTGACCTAGCCCCCCTTCCTACCCTTCTTTTCCTTCCACCCTCTTACCCTCTTTCCTTCACTCTCTTTACATAAAATAAAAAAGGAGCCTTATCTCCACCAAAAAAGGTTGCCCTACCATCACCCCCCTTCATGTACACCCCCTATGTTGTCTTGTTTGTCGATCTGCTTGATGCCTTCCCCTGTTCCTACCTTCATACACCCTTTCCTTCCCTTTTATGCATATGACAGGTGCCCACACATGCAGACATCACTGAACTGTAGTTGCAAAAGCTGTACGGCCATGTACTCCTGCATGCCACTTTATCCTGTCCTACTGAAGGATGCACTAACTGTATAACCCTGTACATGTATTACCTTATTTTAAGATGCAGTCGTTTTTGAGATTAGGTTTGCAGATCTTGTGGAGTGCATGCAAAATGGCATGTGACCACTATGTGGATTCTGTCTTGTACTTCTGATACATATTTCATTATATAGATATGTCCACTTATGTGTTTGCTGCACTGTTCACTTAAGGCACCATAACGTGCAGCTACTTGAATAAAAGCAGAACCAGTCTCACTTTGAATATTATGCAAGCCTTGCTCAGAAGTGCAGCATCAGTCCCAGCCCAAATCTACCTTGTAACAAACATATGTTCTGTATAAACCTTCCTTATATGCATTCAAGCTTGCATGCATTCTGTGTTTTGTCTCACAATGTCAATTAAACCATAAAGTGGCACAATATTCCAAAATATGATCAGATTAAGCTATTCTACAGTGGAAGAAAAACAAGAAAAAGATGAAGACATAGACCTCTACATTTGAAAGCAATGCAGAACGCTAGCTACCAATTTTTGCCTTGCTACATATATCACCTAGATGGGGAAAAGGCAATTTGCTATCTGTTAATACTCCCACTGTAGTCCTTATTAATTCCCAATAGGCTTCTTATTCACACTTTAGTACTGGACATCATGGAATAGCAGCAGACCCCCCCCCCCTCACTTCCATTGCCAGCCTTCTAGTACTTGGTATTCTAAGGCACTGTAAAACCTGTCTCAGTTTAACTGATAATGAACTTCTACTTAACCCCGTCAATGCCATCTATGAGAAGTGCTATAGTCACTCCTGTTCCAAAATACTGAAGCCATCTGGTGCACTGCAATACCGTCCTATCTCAGTACTTCTCACTTTAGGTAAAATACTAGAAAAAAATATCTGCAGCCATGTTACTGCTTATTTACATCAATACCATCTTCTATTCAGGAAGTAACATAGACTCTGGTCTGGACACAGCACCATAACAACTCTTTACTTCCTCTCAGATGACATCCTATCCAGTATGACAAAGGCAACCTGACAGGAGCTGACTTCATTGACCCCACAACAGCTTTTAATCTTATTGACTATAACTTATTTGACAAAATAACTGAAATAGGCACTAGTGACAATGTAAAACTTAAGTTTGTAAATTTCCTTGACAGTAGATCCTTCAAGTTGAAAGTGGGGGCCAACACCTCTGAAACAGCTCCTCTTAGGAAAAGATTCCCTGGAGGTTCCTCTTTAGCCCTTCTGCTATTTTCCATATTTATCAACAGACTCTCATCTGATCACCCATAGATATCTCTATTTATGCAGATGACATGGTTATCTACAGGTCAAACAAATCTGGCTCTTTTATACAATCACAGCACCAAGATGACCTCCAAACCCTGAACCAAATGGCTAATAGACCAGAAAAGTATACTCAGTCCCTCAAAAACAAAAGCAATGCTATTTAGAACCAACCAAAAATAGCAAAAGCAACCAGCTTCCTTACTATTAAACATGTTAACAATACCACCATAGAAACTACCATATCCTTTAAATACCTTGGCGTTTGGCAAGACCAATCTCTTAATTTTCAACTACACATTCAGAACACATGCAAAAAGATCAACATACTGCTGTTCTGGGCAGACTAGCTCTCTCCTCTTCTGTCCAAGCCAACCAAAGCTGTCATAGGCAAAGGCATAAGCTTATCTCAAATTGAATTGTAATAGCTGCAGCATCAAAGAGAAATGCCAACACCTTGCAAGCCATCTCCATGCCAGTTTATTACTAGATACCCTATTAATGAGCATCACTACTTAATTCTTGACAAAGCTAAATGACTCTCAATACATTTGAGAGCCAACCTCCTACTAGGATCACTAATTTACAAAGCCCTTACTCCTGAGACATGTTTCCCTTTTACTCATAAAGTTTTCAACGTTATAAAATTCATACTCTTAACTATTTAAATCAAATATATAAACCATAAGAAGCATTATAAAATCCATAAAAACAATACCAAACAATAAAAACTATAAAATATTTTATAGATAATGTAGAGAATGTTGTTTTTTTATGTTTTTTATATATTTTTACGTGTTAGAATGTGCGACTGTTCAGTCACTGTGCTTACAATTTTAATTCTAGTGATTATTTTTATTTATTTACATGCAAATTGAATTTGAAAGAGGTAATCGATTATATATTTGATTTAAATGGTTAAGAGTATGACATTTATGACAGTGGTACTGGTTTTAATAGCACTGGCTCTTTAATAATATGGATCTGTGTCAGCTGATGATGACCTGAAAGGAAGTGATGTAAGTTAGTTGGTATTCTGATGATGTCCCAGGTTAGGGATGAAAGAGCTAAATCTTTTTTGCAGTAAACATTTTTGTTTGCATCCATGATGGTATGCAACCACTTTCTTTCTAAATCCACATATTAGCTAAAGTCTTTGCTGCTCAAATCATGCCTTTTTTGGGTAGAGTTCATCTAATGAACATCCAGCCTGACAAACACCAGAATTTCCAAAGCAGACAATATCTAGGTGTCTCTACTCAATATCAATAGTCTTTACAATAACTGCCTGACCTTAAGGAGACTCTGCATCACTGCCTAGATATTGAGCCTACTACACTTTCACACCCTCCAAGAACTGTAGCAGACTTTGTGTTCATTGGGAATAATTTCCCCACAAAATGACAGCCACCAATGAGTTTGTTGAACTTCATCTCACCTTGGAGAAATCAAATATCCACCTTTCAGCCTCCTATCAATCACCCTCCATGGCTCTAGATGACCATGATAAATTCCTGGCATTGTTGAAAGATACCTCTGTAAGCAAGGGCTCTTTAATCCTTGGTGACTTTAACTATCCTTCCATTGATTAGGACACCTACATTTCAGTTTGGTATGTCAAGAAATATATTCAGTGTTTCACTCTTATTCATTCTGAAAGAGAGATATTAAATGGGTTCATTTACATTTTAATAACTTGGACTTCAAAGTCTTTTTAAGAAGACCCATCATTTCTTAAAAATTTAGGTAAGAATTTTCACACCTTGAATTGACAGAAGAACAATTAAAGATCTTGCATCATGAAGAACGTATTACTGTACAAACACATGTAATATGGACAGGAACCAGAAGATGTCTTTCTTTCTGTATGTCTTCAAAGTTATTTCTCAACTAAGCATTTCCTCACATACATATAAATATATATGGCAGCTTGTACAGGGGACTAAAGCTCTGAGATGTTAATGAACTGTTTCCTTTGCCTAGGATAAATGATTTTATTTCCTCTACCTTCATTTGCCTATGTCACTTAATCAGGCAGTGCTCCCAGGTCACCCCAAAAGGGACAATTGTGTTCAGTGGGTTACCCAGTTAACAAATAAGTGAATAAATACTACCAATTCAAGATGCTAGGACCTTGAATTATTATGCAACAGCCCACTATACTATAGTCAAGTATATGTTGTCACTACTAGATCATAAACACAAGTGTCAGGTGGTATAAAAAGTAAATGTACAACCAAATGAAACAGTCACACACTGCTTCACTTTGTCTTGCTTGCTAAGATTTATGAATGCTACTAATTAAGATGCTATGGGTAAAAATAGCAGCTGCTAACCCACTTTGTAGCTAAGTATTAAGCAGGCTGATATATGTGCCGACATATTCTGTGTACTTTAAGCTTCTAGTTTGTAATACTAGACGTGTTTCAACTGTAAGCAATTTGCATAATGACATTTTAAACAAAGTATTGAAAAGTGCATGCTTTGGTAATCCTGTCAACATTAAAATAAATTTGATGTAATCTATAACAGTTCCTTGTTAAATATATAATTTATGCATAGTATTTAAAGTCAGGCTGGTAAAATGGGTTTTGTGACAAGATTGTGTTTTTTATTGTGTAGATGCATGTGACCACTCTTCAGGTAGTACACTGTATTTCTTGCTAATTTC